>NC_084614.1:85103745-85363745 GCF_033978795.1 Nerophis ophidion | reverse complement strand
GCGAGTCCCGTCCACAGGAAACCATCTCAAGCGGAGGCGGATCAGCAGCGTAGAGATGTCCCCAACCGATACACAGGCGAGCGGTCCATCCTGGGTCCCGACTCTGGACAGCCAGTACTTCAGCCATGGTCATCGGACCGGACCCCCTCCACAAGGGGGGGGGGGGCATAGGAGAAAGAAAAGAAGCAGCAGATCAACTGGTCTAAAAAGGAGGTCTTTTTAAAGGCTAGAGTATACAGATGAGTTTTAAGGTGAGACTTAAATGCTTCTACTGAGGTAGCATCTCGAACTGTTACCGGGAGGGCATTCCAGAGTACTGGAGCCCGAACGGAAAACGCTCTATAGCCCGAAGACTTTTTTTGGGCTCTAGGAATCACCAATAAGCCGGAGTCTTTTGAAGGCAGATTTCTTGCCGGGACATATGGTACAATACAATCGGCAAGATAGGATGGAGCTAGACCGTGTAGTATTTTATACGTAAGTAGTAAAACCTTAAAGTCACATCTTAAGTGCACAGGAAGCCAGTGCAGGTGAGCCAGTATAGGTATATATGTATGTATATATGTATATAAAGGTATATACAGTATAGGTATATATGTATGTATATATGTATATAAAGGTATGTACAGTATAGGTATATATGTATGTATATATGTATATAAAGGTATATACAGTATAGGTATATATGTATGTATATATGTATATAAAGGTATATACAGTATAGGTATATATGTATGTATATATGTATATAAAGGTATATACAGTATATATGTATGTATATATGTATATAAAGGTATATACAGTATATATGTATGTATATATGTATATAAAGGTATATACAGTATATATGTATGTATATATGTATATAAAGGTATATACAGTACAGGCGTAATGTGATCAAACTTTCTTGTTCTTGTCAAAAGTCTAGCAGCCGCATTTTGTACCAACTGTAATCTTTTAATGCTAGACATGGGGAGACCCGAAAATAATACGGTACAGTAATCGAGACGAGGCGTAACAAACGCATGGATAATAATGATCTCGGCGTCTTTAGTGGACAAAATGGAGCGAATTTTATCGATATTACGGAGATGAAAGAAGGCCGTTTTAGTAACGCTTTTAATGTGTGACTCAAAGGAGAGAGTTGGGTCGAAGATAATAGCCAGATTCTTTACCGATGGAACATTTCCACAAAAAAATCTAGCTGTCAACACTGAATATTGCATTGTTGTATTTTTTTTTTTCACAGTTTATGAACTTACATTCATGTTTTGTTGAAGTATTGTTCAGTAAATATATTTATAAAGGATTTTTTAATTGTTGCTATTTTTCGAATCTCACGTACCCCTTGGCATACCTTCAAGTACCCCCCAGGGGTACGCTTACCCCCATTTGAGAACCACTGCTTTTAAGTAAAGTGTTCCCACACTTTAGACAATCTAGATCGTACACTTTTCTCCAGTGAAGAAATAACCTCAAGATGTTCCCCCGCTGAACTATCGGTACTGTTTTCCTCCACCATTTTTCGAATGTTTTCAGGTCAAGGAGACGGCGTGGTCACATGACCTGTACATGCCACGTCATTGGCTGCCTTACTGCCACCTCATGAGACGTAGCCGCATAGCATAGATCCAACGAATCCATGACTAAATTAATCGCCGACTATTTGTAGAATCGATTTTAATTAAGGTTGTCCGATAATGGCTTTTTGACGATATTCCGATATTGTCCGACTCTGAATTACCGATTCCGATATCAACCGATATATACGGTCGTGGAAGACATTTATTATGCCTAATTGTGTTGCGATGCCTCGCTGGATGCGTTAAATAACGTAACAAGGTTTTTCCAAAATAAATCAACTCAAGTTATGGAAAAAATGCCAACATGGCGCTGCCATATTTATTATTGAAGTCACAAAGTGCGTTGTTTTTTTTTAACATGCCTCAAAACAGCAGCTCGGAATTTGGGACATGCTCTCCCTGAGCGAGCATGAGGAGGTTGAAGTGGGGGGAGGGTAAGGGGGTAGCAGGCGGTGTATATTGTAGCGTCCCGGAAGAGTTACTGCTGCAAGGGGTCCTGGGTGTTACGGTGAGGATCTTCTCCCGAAATGTGTTCGTCATTCTTGTTTGATGTGGGTTCACATATTTGTAACAGTGTTAAAGTTGTTTATACGGCCACCCTTAGTGTGACCTGTATGGCTGTTGACCAAGTATGCCTTGCATTCACTTGTGTGTGTGTGTGTGATAAGCTTTAGATATTATGCAACTGGATCGGCATTTTAAAACGTTAAAATATTACTTTTTGAAACTGATACCGATAATTTTGAAACTGATACCGATAATTTCCAAAATTGAATTTCAAAACATTTATCGGGCGATAATATCGGCAGTCCGATATGATCGGAATATCCCTAATTTTTATTGATTTAATCGATTCGTTGCTGCAGCCCTAAAGTACGTGTAGCCAGGAAGTGAGCATGTCGGTGTGTATTTGCTCTGTTGTGTTACGTTGAGGATGTTCTCCCGAAATGTGTTTGCCATTCTTGTTTGATGTGGGTTCACATATTTGTAACAGTGTTAAAGTTAATACGGCCACCCTCAGTGTGACCTGTATGGCTGTTGACCAAGTATGCATTGCATTCACTTGTGTGTGTGTGAAAAGCTTGAAATATTATGCAACTGGGCCGGCATTTTAAAAAGTTAAAATATTACTTTTTGAAACTGATGCCGACAATTTTGAAACTGATACCGATAATTTCCAAAATTAAATTTCAAAACATTTATCGGGCAATAATATCGGCAGTCCGATATGATCGGAATATCCCAAATTTTTATTGATTTAATCGATTTGTTGCTGCAGCCCTAAGGTACGTGTAGCCAGGAAGTGAGCATGTCGGTGTGTATTTGTTCTGTTGTGTTAAGTTGAAGATGTTCTCCCGAAATGTGTTCGTCATTCTTGTTTGATGTGGGTTCACATATTTGTAACAGTGTTCAAGTTTATACGGCCACCCTCAGTGTGACCTGTATGGCTGTTGACCAAGTATGCATTGCATTCACTTGTGTGTGTGTGTGAAAAGCTTGAGATATTATGCAAATGGGCCGGCATTTTAAAAAGTTAAAATATTACTTTTTGAAACTGATACCGATAATTTCCAAAATTGAATTTCAAAACATTTATCCGGCGATAATATCGGCAGTCCGATATGATCGGAATATCCCTAATTTTTGTTGATTTCATCGATTCATTGATGCAGCCCTAAAGTACGTGTAGCCAGGAAGTGAGCATGTCGGTGTGTTGCTAAACGTTCATGTAGAGATGAAACTACAAAAAAAATAAAATTTTTGATAATCATGGTTTGAAAACTGTCATTTTCATAAGCTGTGAGCAATAATCATCAAAACGATTAATCAATGTTTACTTATATAGCCCTAAATCACTAGTGTCTCAAAGGGCTGCACAAGCCGCAACGACATCCTCGGCTTAGATCCCACATCAGGGCAAGGAAAAACTCAACCCAATGGGACAGTGAGAAACCTTGGAGGGGACCCCAGATGTGGGAATCTAACCCCCCAACCTCGTTTCCGGACGACCGGTGCGATGGATGTCGAATATTGTTAGAGTCCAGTCCATAGTAGATCTAACATATTAGTCATAGTCCAGTCCATAGTGGATCTAACATAATAGTGAGAGTCCAGTCCATAGTGGATCTAACATAATAGTGAGAGTCCAGTCCATAGTGGATCTGACATAATAGTGCGAGAGTCCAGTCCATAGTGGATCTAATATAATAGTGTGAGAGTCCAGTCCATAGTGGATCTAATATAAAAGTGAGAGTCCAGTCCATAATGGATCTAACATAATAGTGAGAGTCCAGTTCATAATGGATCTAACATAATATTGTGAAAGTCTAGACCATAGTGGATCTAACATAATAGTGAGAGTCCAGTCCATAGTGGATCTAACATAATAGTGAGAGTCCAGTCCATAGTGGATCTAACATAATAGTGAGAGTCCAGTCCATAGTGGATCTGACATAATAGTGAGAGAGTCCAGTCCATAGTGGATCTGACATAATAGTGAGAGAGTCCAGTCCATAGTGGATCTAACATAATAGTGTGAGAGTCCAGTCCATAGTGGATCTAATATAAAAGTGAGAGTCCAGTCCATAATGGATCTAACATAATAGTGAGAGTCCAGTCCATAATGGATCTAACATAATATTGTGAAAGTCTAGACCATAGTGGATCTAACATAATAGTGAGAGTCCAGTCCATAGTGGATCTAACATAATAGTGAGAGTCCAGTCCATAGTGGATCTAACATAATAGTGAGAGTCCAGTCCATAGTGGATCTAACATAATAATGAGAGTCCAGTCCATAGTGGATCTAACATAATAGTGTGAGAGTCCAGTCCATAGTGGATCTAACATAATAGTGGGAGTCCAGTCCATAGTGGATCTAACATAATAGTGGGAGTCCAGACCGTAGTGGATCTAACATAAAAGTTAGAGTCCAGTCCATAGTGGATCTAACATAATAGTGTGAGAGTCTAGTCCATAGTGGATCTAACATAATATTGTGAGAGTCCAGTCCATAGTGGATCCAACATAATAGTGAGAGTCCAGTCCATAGTGGATCTAACATAATAGTGAGAGTCCAGTCCATAGTGGATCTAACATATTAGTGAGAGTCCAGTCCATAGTGGATCTAACATAATAGGGAGAGTCCAGTCCATAGTGGATCTAACATAACAAGGAGAGTCCAGACCGTAGTGGATCTAACATAATAGTGAGAGTCCAGTCCATAGTGGATCTAACATAATAGGGAGAGTCCAGTCCATAGTGGATCAAACATAATAGTGAGAGTCCAGTCCATAGTGAATCTAACATAATAGTGAGAGTCCAGTCCATAGTGGATCTAACATAATAGTGAGAGTCCAGTCCATAGTGGATCTAACATAATATTGTGAGAGTCCAGTCCATAGTGGATCCAACATAATAGTGAGAGTCCAGTCCATAGTGGATCTAACATAATAGTGAGAGAGTCCAGTCCATAGTGGATCCAACATAATAGTGGGATTCCAGTCCATAGTGGATCTAACATAATAGTGAGAGTCCAGTCCATAGTGGATCTAACATATTAGTGAGAGTCCAGTCCATAGTGGATCTAACATAACAGGGAGAGTCCAGACCGTAGTGGATCTAACATAATAGTGAGAGTCCAGTCCATAGTGGATCTAACATAATAGGGAGAGTCCAGTCCATAGTGGATCTAACATAATAGTGAGAGTCCAGTCCATAGTGGATCTAACATAATAGTGAGAGTCCAGTCCATAGTGGATCTAACATAATAGTGAGAGTCCAGTCCATAGTGGATCTAACATAATAGTGAGAGTCCAGTCCATAGTGGATCTAACATAATAGTGGGAGTCCAGTCCATAGTGGATCTAACATATTAGTGAGAGTCCAGTCCATAGTGGATCTAACATAATAGTGTGAGAGTCCAGTCCATAGTGGATCTAACATAATAGTGGGAGTCCAGTCCATTGTGGATCTAACATAATAGTGAGAGTCCAGTTTGTAGTGGATCTAACATAATAGTGAGGGTCCAGTCCATTGTGGATCTAACATAATAGTGAGAGTCCAGTCCATAGTGGATCTAACATAATAGTGAGAGTCCAGTCCATAGTAGATCCAACATAACAGTGAGAGTCCAGTCCATAGTGAGGCCAGCAGGAGACCATCCCAAGCGGAGACAGGTCAGCAGCGCACAGACGTGGCCAACAGATGCACAGACAAGTGGTCCACCCCAGGTCCAGACTTTGGACTGCCAGTGCTTCATTTAAAGTATTTTTGTTATGATCCCATGTTAGTTTCATCCGGTAAATCTAATTTCTGCAAACGAACTGTTTGCGCGATATTCAAGATTTTCAAGTTACCCAGAAATCTTAGCGCTGTGGACAGGACAGGAAGTAGGTCTGAGCTATGCGAGTCAGTTGATTCTTTGCCATGCTTGGACGTTTCCGCTTCGGCAACACAAGAAATAACGCTGATTTGGCAAAATTTGCGGGTACTGGTGGAATTTAGGAGGTGTGACACAATCGTGAAGTCCTGGAGAGACTGACAGATGAAGGATGACTTTGACAAAGTACTTTTTAATACCAGAATCGCGTCGTAACCCAAAGTTTTGGGAGCGACTCAAATTCAGTATTCCAATAACTTTGTGTCTGTTTTGGTGGCAAACACAAAACAGTACAATTGTTTTGATTCCAATAAAGTCACTGTAGTGGGCGAGAAGCTAATGGACGTTTTTGTTTTTCAAGCTCCATGCAGAAGGAAAAGCTTCTCTCGAAATCCAATCTGATAAAAGCTTTTTTCTGTTCTGCTCTTTCTTCGCTGACTCACTGCTGGAAAAGCAATGACTTCTTGACATAAGCAAACACAAGCCTCGCAACTGGTACCAAATAGAATCCATGTTAGATACTGTATGGACAAGTGGTACCAAATAGAATCCATGTTAGATACTGTATGGACAACTGGTACCAAATAGAATCCATGTTAGATTCTGTATGGACAAGTGGTACCAAATAGAATCCATATTAGATACTGTATGGACAACTGGTACCAAAAAGAATCCATGGAAGATACTGTATGGACAACTGGTACCAAATAGAATCCAAATTAGATACTGTATGGACACGTGGTACCAAATAGAATCCACCTTAGATTCTGTATGGACAATTAGTACCGAATAGAATCCATGTTAGATACTGTATGGACAAGCGGTACCAAATAGAATCCATGTTAGATACTGTATGGACAACTGGTACCAAATAGAATCCATGTTAGATACTGTATGGACAACTGGTACCAAATAGAATCCATGTTAGATACTGTATGGACAACTGGTACCAAATATAATCCATGTTAGATACTGTATGGACAACTGGTACCAAATAGACTCCATGTTAGATACTTTATGGACAACTGGTACCAAATAGAATCCATGTTAGATACTGTATGGACAACTGGTACCAAATAGAATCCATGTTAGATACTGTATGGACAACTGGTACCAAATAGAATCCACATTAGATACTGTATGGACAGCTGGTACCAAAGAGAATCCACATTAGATACTGTCTGGACAAGTGGTACCAAATAGAATCCATGTTAGATACTGTATGGACAACTGGTACCAAATAGAATCCATGTTAGATACTGTATGGACAGCTGGTACCAAAAAGAATCTACGTTAGATACTGTATGGACAACTGGTACCAAATAGAATCCATGTTAGATACTGTATGGACAACTGGTACCAAATAGAATCCATGTTAGATACTGTATGGACAACTGGTACCAAATAGACTCCATGTTAGATACTGCATGGACAAGTGGTACCAAATAGAATCCACATTAGATACTGTATGGACAACTGGTACCAAATAGAATCCATGTTAGATACTGTATGGACAACTGGTACCAAATAGAATCCATGTTAGATACTGTATGGACAACTGGTACCAAATAGAATCCACATTAGATACTGTATGGACAGCTGGTACCAAAGAGAATCCACATTAGATACTGTCTGGACAAGTGGTACCAAATAGAATCCATGTTAGATACTGTATGGACAACTGGTACCAAATAGAATCCATGTTAGATACTGTATGGACAGCTGGTACCAAAAAAAATCTACGTTAGATACTGTATGGACAACTGGTACCAAATAGAATCCATGTTAGATACTGTATGGACAACTGGTACCAAATAGAATCCATGTTAGATACTGTATGGACAACTGGTACCAAATAGAATCCACGTTAGATACTGTATGGACAAGTGGTACCAAATAGAATCCATGTTAGATACTGTATGGACAACTGGTACCAAATAGAATCCATGTTAGATACTGTATGGACAACTGGTACCAAATAGAATCCATGTTAGATACTGTATGGACAACTGGTACCAAATAGAATCCATGTTAGATACTGTATGGACAACTGGTACCAAATAGAATCCACGTTAGATACTGTATGGACAAGTGGTACCAAATAGAATCCATGTTAGATACTGTATGGACAACTGGTACCAAATAGAATCCATGTTAGATACTGTATGGACAGCTGGTACCAAATAGAATCCATGTTAGATACTGTATGGAAAACTGGTACCAAATAGAATCCATGTTAGATACTGTATGGACAACTGGTACCAAATAGAATCCATGTTAGATACTGTATGGACAAGCGGTACCAAATAGAATCCATGTTAGATACTGTATGGACAACTGTACCAAATAGAATCCATGTTAGATACTGTATGGACAACTGGTACCAAATAGACTCCATGTTAGATACTGTATGGACAACTGGTACCAAATAGAATCCACGTTAGATACTTTATGGACAACTGGTACCAAATAGAATCCACATTAGATACTTTATGGACAACTGGTACCAAGTAGAATCCATGTTAGATACTTTATGGACAACTGGTACCAAATAGAATCCATGTTAGATACTTTATGGACAACTGGTACCAAATAGAATCCATGTTAGATACTTTATGGACAACTGGTACCATATAGAATCCATGTTAGATACTTTATGGACAACTGGTACCAAGTGGAATCCATATTAGATACTGTATGGACAAGTGGTACCAAATAGACTCCATATTAGAGACTTTATGGATAACTGGTACCATATAGAATCCATGTTAGATACTGTATGGACAACTGGTACCAAATAGAATCCACGTTAGATACTGTATGGACAAGTGGTACCAAATAGAATCCATGTTAGATACTGTATGGTCAAGTGGTACCAAATAGAATCCATGTTAGATACTGTATGGACAAGTGGTACCAAATAGAATCCATGTTAGATACTGTATGGACAACTGGTACCAAATAGAATCCATGTTAGATACTGTATGGACAACTGGTACCAAAATATAATCCATGTTAGATACTGTATGGACAACTGGTACCAAAAAGAATCCATGTTAGATACTGTATGGACAACTGGTACCAAATAGAATCCATGTTAGATACTGTATGGACAAGTGGTACCAAATAGAATCCATGTTAGATACTGTATGGACAAGCGGTACCAAATAGAATCCATGTTAGATACTGTATGGACAGCTGGTACCAAATAGAATCCATGTTAGATACTGTATGGACAACTGGTACCAAATAGAATCCACATTAGATACTGTATGGACAACTGGTACCAAATAGAATCCATGTTAGATACTGTATGGACAGCTGGTACCAAATAGAATCCATGTTAGATACTTTATGGACAGCTGGTACCAAATAGAATCCATGTTAGATACTGTATGGACAGCTGGTACCAAATAGAATCCATGTTAGATACTTTATGGACAACTGGTACCAAATAGAATCCATGTTAGATACTTTATGGACAACTGGTACCAAATAGAATCCATGTTAGATACTGTATGGACAAGCGGTACCAAATAGAATCCATGTTAGATACTGTATGGACAACTGGTACCAAATATAATCCGTGTTAGATACTGTATGGACAGCTGGTACCAAATAGAATCCATGTTAGATACTGTATGGACAGTTGGTACCAAATAGAATCCATGTTAGATACTGTATGGACAACTGGTACCAAATTGAATCCACCTTAGATACTGTATGGACAACTGGTACCAAATAGAATCCACATTAGATACTTTATGGACAACTGGTACCAAATAGAATCCACCTTAGATACTGTATGGACAACTGGTACCAAATAGAATCCACCTTAGATACTGTATGGACAACTGGTACCAAATAGAATCCACATTAGATACTTTATGGACAACTGGTACCAAATAGAATCCATGTTAGATACTGTATGGACAACTGGTACCAAATAGAATCCACATTAGATACTGTATGGACAACTGGTACCAAATAGAATCCACATTAGATAATGTATTGACTACTGGTACCAAATAGAATCCACATTAGATACTGTATGGGCGACTGGTACCAAATAGAATCCACATTAGATACTTTATGGACAACTGGTACCAAATAGAATCCACGTTAGATACTTTATGGACAACTGGTACCAAGTGGAATCTATATTAGATACTGTATGGACAACTGGTACCAAATAGAATCCATGTTAGATACTGTATGGACAACTGGTACCAAATAGAATCCACATTAGATACTTTATGGACAACTGGTACCAAATAGAATCCACATTAGATACTTTATGGACAGCTGGTACCAAATAGAATCCATGTTAGATACTGTATGGACATCTGGTACCAAATAGAATCCACCTTAGATACTGTATGGACAACTGGTACCAAATAGAATCCATGTTAAATACTGTATGGACAACTGGTACCAAAGAGAATCCACCTTAGATACTGTATGGACAACTGGTACCAAATAGACTCCATGTTAGATACTTTATGGACAACTGGTACCAAATAGAATCCATGTTAGATACTGTATGGACAACTGGTACCAAATAGAATCCATGTTAGATACTGTATGGACAACTGGTACCAAATAGAATCCACATTAGATACTTTATGGACAACTGGTACCAAATAGAATCCACATTAGATACTTTATGGACAACTGGTACCAAATAAAATCCACATTAGATACTTTATGGACAACTGGTACCAAATAAAATCCACATTAGATACTGTATGGACAAGTGGTACCAAATAGAATCCATGTTAGATACTGTATGGACAACTGGTACCAAATAGAATCCACATTAGATACTTTATGGACAACTCACAAACACACACAGGCAAATGTGTACCATTTTTAAGATATTAAAAAAAGAAAGTTGTCTTTTTTGCAGCTCCTGCACGCTGAGAGCCGGAAGGTGTGCCGCCTTCATGAGAGGAACCAGGTCCAGCAGCTGAGTTCTACACGTTGGTCTCCAGGCCGTTCATGTCGATGGAACAGTGCTCCTTGTCCCTGTGGCCTCTCTTGTGGTGAGAGGTGAGCGCCTGTTTCCTCCTCTCCGTCGGCCGGACCCCCTCCTCCAGCTGGATGAGCCGCGCCACGTCCGGGGACAAGTGGTCCTGCCTGCTGCCCGCCGGAGGAGGCTGGTAGCAGCCGTTCTTCTGGTTCTGGTAGCTCATCATCTGCTGGATGCTGATCATGGGCTTGGTCTCGCAGATCAGAGGTACCTGGGGGAGGCAGGTAGAAGTAGGTCGGAAAATGTAGGTAAACGTACGTAAACGGGAGAAAGTAAAAAAGTTTTTACCGTATTTTTCCGACCATAAGTCGCAGTTTTTTTCATAGTTTGGCCGGGGGTGCGACTTGTGTGAAATTATTAACACATTACCGTAAAATATCAAATAATATTATTTATCTCTTTCGCGGAAGAGACGAAGAAAATGTCAGAAATCGTCACAATTTGGCGGGGTAGGGTCATGGCAGAAGTGCATTGTGGGTAATGGGATGCTAACTGCGATATGCTATATGCTAATGCTGTAGCTTTTAAAATGGATCATTTCGGTGAAAATGTAACTAAGAAGGTACAAAAAAGTAGGTAAACAGATAAAAGGTTAAAATAGTAAGTAAACATAAGTAAAAGAAGATGGAAGGATAAAAAAGTAGGTAAAAGAGGGTAGAAGTCTAAAAAAGTAGGTAAACATAGAAAAAGGTAAAACAGTAGGTAAACATCAGTTGAAGAAGGTAAAATATAGGTAAAAAAAAGGTACCAAAAAGTAGGGTAACATAAGTAAAAGAAGATAGAAGGTTAAAAAAGTAGGTAAACATAGAAGGTAAAATAGTAAGTAAACATAAGTAAAATGGAAGATGGAAGGATGAAAAAAGTAGGTAAAAGAGGGTAGAAGTTTAATAAAGTAGGTAAACAGAAGAAGATAAAACAGTAGGTTAACATAAGATGAAAAAGGTAAAATATAGGTAAAAAAAGGTACTAAAAAATAGGGTAACATAAGTAAAAGAAGATAGAAGGTTGAAAAAGTAGGTAAACGTGGAAGGTAAAATAGTAAGTAAACATAAGTAAAATGGAAGGATGAAAAAAGTAGGTAAAATAGGGTAGAAGTCTAAAAAAGTAGGTAAACATAGAAAAAGGTAAAACAGTAGGTAAACATCAGTTGAAGAAGGTAAAATATAGGTTAAAAAAAGGTACCAAAAGTAGGGTAACATAAGTAAAAGAAGATAGAAGGTTAAAAAAGTAGGTAAAAGAGGGTAGAAATCTAAAAAAGTAGGTAAACATAGAAAAAGGTAAAACAGTAGGTAAACATAAGTTGAAAAAGGTAAAATATAGATAAAAAAAGGTACCAAAAAGTAAGGTAACATAAGTAAAAGAAGATAGTAGGTAAAAGAGGGTAGAAGTCTGAAAAAGTAGGTAAACATAGAAAAAGGTAAAACAGTAGGTAAACATAAGTTGAAAAAGGTCAAATATATATAAAAAAAGGTACCAAAAAGTAGGGTAACATAAGTAAAATAAGATAGAAGGTTAAAAAAGTAGGTAAACGTAGAAGGTAAAATAGTAAGTAAATATAAGTAAAAGAAGATGGAAGGATGAAAAAAGTAGGTAAACAGATAAAAGTTTAAAATAGTAAGTAAACATAAGTAAAAGAAGAGAAGATAAAACAGTAGGTTAACATAAGATGAAGAAGGTAAAATATAGGTAAAAAAAAGGTACCAAAAAGTAGGGTAACATAAGTAAAAGAAGATAGAAGGTTAAAAAAGTAGGTAAACATAGAAGGTAAAATAGTAAGTAAACATAAGTAAAATGAAAGATGGAAGGATGAAAAAAGTAGGTAAAAGAGGGTAGAAGTCTAAAAAAGTAGGTAAACATAGAAGAAGGTAAAACAGTAGGTAAACATAAGATGAAGAAGGTAAAATATAGGTAAAAAAAAAGGTACCAAAAAGTAGGGTAACATAAGTAAAAGAAGATAGAAGGTTAAAACAGTAGGTAAACGTAGAAGGTAAAATAGTAAGTAAATATAAGTAAAAGAAGATGGAAGGATGAAAAAAGTAGGTAAACAGATAAAAGGTTAAAATAGTAAGTAAATTAATGATGAATTATTGATAGTGAAACCCAATATCTAAGTTACATTTAAACCAGTGTGGGTGGCACTGGGAGCACATGGGTAAAGTGTCTTTGCCCAAGGACACAACGGCAGTGACTAGGATGGCGGGCTCCATCTTTTGACACTTCTTCCACTCCCATCCTTGCACGCTACACCGCTACGACAAAGATGACGGGAGAAGACGCCGCCGAAGGTGAGCCACACGAATAAGACCCGCCCACAAAACGGCGCATCCGGAAGCGACTGTCACAAAGGGGCTTGAAGATAATCTGTAAAACATAATCTATACAACATTTTGACCAATTAACTACCATTTCAAGGTAGTTTTTTCATTTTAGAAAAAAACTAAAAAAAATGGCTCCTTTAATCCGGTATTCATTTTATGTATCAACACCAACTATCAAGTATGTAATGTGTGTTTCCATTTTCAAATGTGTGTGTACGAAGTGAGTGACTTGTCCACATCAAAAAGCTTATGAATATATCCCTAAAGGTATTTTTTTTCGGTCATTCTGGTAACTCGACTCACTCACAAAAAAACAGCATTGTTTGTCAACTTTATTACAACTTTAGTTCTTGTCAACTTTAGTTCCTGTTTTTGCGCACCCCGGTTTGTTTTTGGTTCCATGACTACCAATCAGTTCACCTGTTCTCACGACTCACGCACCTGACTCGCTTGGACTCATGCACCTGTCGTCATTCACCACGTCCCCATTTGAGCCTGCAGTTGCCAGGCAGTCATCCTGGCGACATCACCTTCTACTCACCCTTATCACCTCCTACACACCCATGCCGATGATCCATGTTCCTTTCTCGGTCCAAGTAAGTTTTTCATGCCACAGTTTGTAAGTTTTGTTTTATGTTCATAGTTCTCCCATGGTGTGAGTTTTAGTTCTCATAGCCAAGTTTTGAACCTCTACTGAGAGCGCCTTTTGTTTTTATAATATTTTTGAGTTAAGATTAAAGACGTCATTACCTCACCAAAGTCCACGTCCTGGCGTTATTACCTTTTATTGTTTTCTCTACTGTTCATAAGCAAGTTAAACGCCTCACCTGTTCGCCTTCTTTAATGAAGTCTTTCCTGCAGATGTGGGCCATGATCCCTGTGGCCAAGGCATCACCCATCACGTTGACCATGGTCCTGAACCGGTCCCTGCGTGACAACAAGTCATCTTTCGATCACGTGGAAAAGAAGGCACGGGTTTCATTACCTACCTTACATTTTAAGGTGAGTTCTAATGATTTGACTCAGACCTGCTTGCATGTTTTTGATTACAAACCACGTTTCCATATCATTTGGGAAATTGTGTTAGATGTAAATATAAACGGAATATAAAGATTTGCAAGTTATTTTCAAACCATATTCAGTTGGATATGCTACAAAGACAACATATTTAAAGTTCAAACTCATTATTTTTTATTTTTTATTGCAAATAATCATTAACTTTAGAATTTGATGCCAGCAACACATGACAAAGAAGTTGGGAAAGGTGGCAATTAATGCTCATCAAACACTTATTTGGAGCATCCCACAAGTGTGCAGGGGTATAAAAACAGCTTCCCAAAAAAATGCTCAGTCTCTCACAAGAAAGGATGGGGCGAGGTACACCCCTTTGTCCACAACTGTGTGAGCAAATAGTTAAAAAGTTAAAAAAAAACAACGTTTCTCAAAGTGCAATTGCAAGAAATTTAGGGATTTCAACATCGACGCTCCATAATATCATCAAAAGGTTCAGAGAATCTGGAGAAATCACTCCACGTAAGCAGCATGGCCGGAAACCAACATTGAATGACCGTGACCTTCGATCCCTCAGCCAACACCGACATCAATCTCTAAAGGATATCACCACATGGGCTCAGGAACACTTCAGAAAACCACTGTCACTAAATACAGTTGGTCGCTACATCTGTAAGTGCAAGTTAAAGCTCTACTATGCAAAGCGAAAGCCATTTATCAACAACATCCAGAAACGCCGCCGGCTTCTCTGGGCCCGAGGTCATCTAAGATGGACTGATGCAAAGTGGAAAAGTGTTCTGTGGTCTCACGAGTCCACATTTCAAATTGTTTTTGGAAATATTCGACATTGTGTCATCCGGACCAAAGGGGAAGCGAACCATCCAGACTGTTATCGACGCAAAGTGGAAAAGCCAGCATGTGTGATGGTATGGGGGTGCATTAGTGCCCAAGGCATGGGTAACTTACACATCTGTGAAGGCACCATTAATGCTGAAAGGTACATACAGGTTTTGGAACAACGTATGCGCCATCTTTTTCATGGACGCCCCTGCTTATTTCATCAAGACAATGCTCAGCACGTGTTACAACAGCGTGGCTTCGGAAAAAAAGAGTGCAGGTACTTTATTGGCCCGCCTGTCTGCCATCGAACCCATTATGAAGCGTAAAATCCGACAGCGGAGACCCCGGACTGTTGAAGGACTGAAGCTCTACATAAAACAAGAATGGGAAAGAATTCCACTTTCAAAGCTTCAACAATTAGTTTCCTCAGTTCCCAAACGTTTATTGAGTGTTGTTAAAAGAAAAGGTGGTGTAACACAGTGGTGAACATGCCCTTTCCCAACTACTTTGGCATGTGTTGCAGCCATGAAATTCTAAGTTAATTATTATTTGCAAAAAAAAAGATACAATTTATGAGTTTGAACATCAAATATGTTGTCTTTTTAGTGCATTCAACTGAATATGGGTTGAAAAGGATTTGCAAATCATTGTATTCTGTTTATATTTACATCTAACACAATTTCCCAACTCATATGGAAACGGGGTTTTTATTATAAATACATGATAATTACATATTTTGATAAATATGTTTAAGTGCAAAATAACAAAGTTGAGCATAGGTGGGGCTCAAAGTCACTTAAGTGACGTACAGTGAAATTTGCCATTAAAAATATGTCATAACTTGGTTTGATAAAACATTTTAAGTTTGTTAATATTTCACATAAAGCACCTTTTCATTTATTGACATTTTGCAAGTGATTTTTGGTTCTCTCGGTGTCTCAAATGGCGGACCACTTAAAATGAAGTGACGTGCCCAGAAAAGGATGTTGGGGGTTACAATAAATGAGGGGAGCACATAAAATGATGTGGCGGGCCACCTTAAATGTTTTGGTAGGGCACATTAAATGATGTGGAGGACCACGTTAAGCTTAGTGGCGGGCACATACAATGGCGTGGCAGGCCGGTTGAAATGAAGTGACGAAGCACATAACATTATGTGGCGGGCCACTTTAAATGACGTGACAGACCACTTTATATGAAATTGCGCAGCACGTAAAATAATGTGACGGGCCCAGAAAAGAATGTCGGGGGTTGCAATAAATGAGGTGGTGGAGCACATAAAATGAAGTGGCGGGCCACTTGAAATGAGGTGGTGGGGCACATTAAATGATGTCGAGGACCACGTTAAGCGATGTGGCGGGCACATACAATGGCGTGGCGGGCCGGTTGAAATGAAGTGAGGGAGCAGATAACATTATGTGGCGGGCCACTTTAAATGACGTGACAGGCCAATTTATATGAAATTGCGCAGCACGTAAAATGATGTGACGGGCCCAGAAAATAATTTCGGGGGTTGCAATAAATGACGTGGTGGAGCACATAAAATGATGTGGTGGAGCGCATAAAATGATGTGGCGGGCCATTTTAAATGATGTGGTGGGGCACATTAAATGATGTGGAGGACCACGTTAAGCAATGTGGCGGGCACATACAATGGCGTGGCAGGCCGAATGAAATGAAGTGAGGGAGCAGATAACATTATGTGGCGGGCCACTTTAAATGATGTGACAGGCCAAATTATATGAAATTGCGCAGCACGTAAAATAATGTGACGCCCCCAGAAAATAATTTCGGGGGTTGCAATAAATGAGGTGGTGGAGCACATAAAATGAGGTGGTGGAGCACATAAAATGACGTGGTGGAGCGCATAAAATGATGTGGCGGGCCACTTTAAATGAGGTGGTGGGGCACATTAAATGATGTCGAGGACCACGTTAAGCGATGTGGCGGGCACATACAATGGCGTGGTGGGCCGCTTGAAATGAAGTGAGGGAGCAGATAACATTATGTGGCGGGCCACTTTAAATGACGTGACAGGCCAAATTATATGAAATTGCGCAGCACGTAAAATGATGTGACGGGCCCAGAAAAGAATGTCGGGGGTTGCAATAAATGAGGTGGTGGAGCACATAAAATGATGTGGCGGGCCACTTTAAATGAGGTGGTGGGGCACATTAAATGATGTAGAGGACCACGTTAAGCGATGGCGTGGTGGGCCGCTTGAAATGAAGTGACTGAGCAGATAACATTATGTGGCGGGCCACTTTAAATGACGTGACAGGCCAAATTATATGAAATTGCGCAGCACGTAAAATGATGTGACAGGCCCAGAAAAGAATGTCGGTGGTTGCAATAAATGAGGTGGTGGAGCACATAAAATGATGTGGCGGGCCACTTTAAATGAGGTGGTGGGGCACATTAAATGATGTGGAGGACCACGTTAAGCGATGTGGCGGGCACATACAATGGCGTGGCAGGCCGATTGAAATGAAGTGAGGGAGCAGATAACATTATGTGGCGGGCCACTTTAAATGACGTGACAGGCCACATTATATGAAATTGCGCAGCACGTAAAATGATGTGACGGGCCTAGAAAAGAATGTCGGGGGTTGCAATAAATGAGGTGGTGGAGCACATAAAATGACGTGGCGGGCCACTTTAAATGAGGTGGTGGGGCACATTAAATGATGTGGAGGACCAAGTTAAGCTTAGTGGCGGGCACATACAATGGCATGGCGGGCAGCATAAAATGAAGTGACGGAGCACATGACATTATGCGGTGGGCCACTTTAAATGATGTGACAGGCCACTTAAATGAAGTTGCGGACCATCTAAAATGATGTAATGGGCCACGTTACATTGTAAAATGATGCAATGGGCCATGTTGCAATTATGTGGCAGATCACATAAAATGAAGTGGCAGGCCAATTTAAATGACGTAGTGGGCCACGTGGAAATGAAATGACGGAGCACATAAGATGATGCGACAGGCCACTTTACAATTATGTGGCAGACCATGTAAAATGATGCGATGGGCCACGTTACAATTATGTGGCAAATCACATAGAATGTAGTGGCAGGTCATTTTAAATGACATAGTGGGCCACGCAAAATGAAGTGACAAAGCACATAAGATGATGCGGCGGGCCACATTAAATGACGCAACAGGCCACTTGAAATTATGTTGCGGGCCACGTAAAGTGAAGTGACAGACCACATAAAATGACGTGATGGGCCACATTGAATAATTTGGCGGACTACATTACAATTATGTGGCAGACCACACAAGCCACATTAAATGAGTTGGTGGGGCACATTAAATGATGTGGAAAACCACATTAAGCGATGTGGCGGACACATACAATGGCGTGGCGGGTCGCATGAAATGAAGTGACGGAGCGCATAACATTATGCGGTGGGCCACTTTAAATGACGTGACGAGCCACGTTAAATGAAGTTGCGTACCATGTAAATGCTGTGACGGGCCACTTTACAATTATGTGGCAGACCATGTAAAATGATGCAATGTGCCATGTTGCAATTATGTGGTAGATCACATAAAATGAAGTGGCAGGCCAAATTAAATGACATAGTAGGCCACACAAAATGAAGTGACGGAGCACATAAGATTATGCGGCGGGCCACTTTAAATGACGCGACAGGCCAATTGAAATTATGTTGTGGACCACGTAAAGTGAAGTGGCAGAGCACATAAAATGACGTGACGGGCCACTTTAAATTAACTGGCGGGCTAAATTACAATTATGTGGTAGTGGACTACATAAAATAATGTGAAAGGCCATTTTAAATGATGTTGTGGACCACTTTAAATGACGTGGCACAGCACATAAAATGACGCCGCGGGCCACTTTAAATGACGTGAGGCCCCTGGGTTTCGGCCCTTTAAAAGCCCACAAGTCCTACTCACAAAGCCCAGTCGACAGCAATGATGAGAGTGATGTCATCGGTCGGCAGGCCCACGGAGGTCAGCACGATCACCATGGTGACGAGCCCCGCTTGAGGGATTCCGGCTGCACCGATACTGGCCGCAGTGGCAGTGATGCTGAAAGAAAGGATACCACATGTTTACAAATCAAACCCTTTTTGTTTTCACGAATCCGCGGGCTGACTTGTCAGCGACGGTCTCAAATGTTGCAAAGGCTGCTGGGAGATTATGTTGAATTCAGCCCACTCAAGTTAAAAAGTTGTGAAGTGAATTATATTTATATAGCGCTTTTCTCAAGTGACTCAAAACGCTTTACATAGTGAAACCCAATATCTAAGTTACATTTAAACAAGTGTGGGTGGCACTGGGAGCAGGTGGGTAAAGTGTCTTGCCCAAGGACACAACGGCAGTAACTAGGATGGCACAAGCGGGAATCGAACCTGCAACCTTCAAGTTGCTGGCACGGCCACTCTACCAACCGAGCTGACAAAAGACTGCATTTATTATCATTTTTTTCAGTGGATGTAAAAGAAACAAGGCATATTTTCATTTCCTTCCTAATTATCGTATTTTTCCGATTATAAGTCCCTCCGGAGTATAGGTCACACCTGCCGAAAATGCACAATAAAGAAGGAAAAAAACATATCCGTCGCACTAGAGCAGGGGTCGGGAACCTTTTTGGCCGAGAGAGCCAAAAAGCCAAATATTTTAAAATGTCTTTCCGTAAGAGCCATATAATATTTTTTTTAACACTGCACACAACTAAACGTGTGCATTTTTAAGTAAGACCAACATTTCTAGAGTATAATAGGTCTCTTATTCTTTGTCATAACATTGTTATTCTGAAGCTAACTGTGGAGGGGGCGTGGCCCGCGGGCCTGCAGCAAACTGGGGTGTGCCAGGATCGGCCTCGAAATCACCGACAGGTGCGTAGATGAGCCTTGTTATCTAATCACCTGTCGCTTTGTTATAAGCAGCAGCCAGGAGGAGAGACGGGGTTGGGGCTGGAGCCAGAGCGCGAGCAAGAACGAAAGAGAACAATACAATTGCTGTAAAGCAACTGAGAGACTTATTGAAAAATAAAACAATAGTGTAACCCTGAAACGGGCTCCCATGTCAGTGCTTGGTGGTCTGAAGAACCCCCAGGAGGACAAGCCCCACACTAACCAATAATAAATAAATAACTTCTTAACGCAACTTCTTGAACAGGTGCGGTAGTAAACGGATGGATGGACTAAAAATGCATGAGAATGTTTTATGTTTGGAACATTATTTTGAACACTTATTACAAGTGGAATTATTCATTACGTATCATGTTAAGCAATGTCAGCTCAGATCTGGCTCTAGAGCCATAGGTTCCCTACCCCTGCACTAGAGTATAAGTCTCATTATTGGGGGAAATTTATTTGATAAAATCTAACAGCAAGAATAGACATTTGAAAGTCAATTTGAAAGAAATAAAGAATAGTGAACAACAGACTGAATAAGTGTACGTTATATGAGGCATAAATAACCAACTGAGAAGGTGCCTGCTATGTTAGCGTAACATATTATGGTAAGAGTCATTCAAATAACGTATATCCTTGCATTCCTGCCGGGTATATAGTATGCGCCTGCCTAGAATTACTGCCGGGTCAAACTCGTTTTGCAAAATATTATTTTTATTAGCGAATGTGTAGAATTTCTGCTAGGTCAAACTCATTTCGCCAAATAATTAGCATAAGCCTAGAATATCCTCCGGGTCAAACTCGTCACGTCACGAGTGACACTTCACCCGTCATCATTTTCAAACTGGAGGAGGCTGATTTCAACAATTTGAAATCGCAATAAATGAAGAAGATTAAGAGCTATTATGTAGCGGAAGGCGGGGTACACCCTGGACAAGTCGCCACCTCAGCGCAGGGGCCAACACAGATAGACAGACAACATTCACACTCACATTCACACACTAGGGCCAATTTAGTGTTGCCAATCAACCTATCCCCAGGTGCATGTCTTTGGAAGTGGGAGGAAGCCGGAGTACCCGGAGGGAACCCACGCATTCACGGGGAGAACATGCAAACTCCACACAGAAAGATCCCGAGCCTGGATTTGAACCCAGGACTACAGACGCACTAACCCCTCTGCCACCGTGAAGCCCCCGGGTCAAACTCGTTTCGCAAAATATTATTTTTATTAGCGCATGTCTAGAATTTCCGCCGGGTCAAACTGGTTTTGCCAAATAATTAGCATAAGCCTAGAATATCCTCCGGGTCAAACTCGTCACGTCACGAGTGACACTTCACCTGTCATCATTTTCAAAATGGAAGAAGCCAATTTCAATAATTTGAAATTGCATAAAGGGACGAAGATTAAGAGCTTTTCAGTAGGATTTACGGTCCAAGCTATTGAATATGCTAAAAAGAACAGTAAGCAGCTATGTTTTATTAATATACCGTAGCTGCGTGTGTCAAATATGAGTCATTAAATGACTCCCGCCTCCTGTGGTAGAGGGCGCTAGTGATCCTTCTTGCGACTACTTGGCTGCAGAAGAAGTGACAACAACCAGCGATCGTTTATTGTTTCCTCTCGCTTGCACTTTTAACATGGAGGATTACATATCTAAAATAAAATAATTTTCTAAACTGGACTTTCAATCCGGGCTTCACGGTGGTAGAGGGGTTAGTACGTCTGCCCCACAATACGAAGGTCCTGCAGTCCTGGGTTCAAATCCAGACTCGGGATCTTTCTGTGGGGAGTTTGCATGTTCTCCCCGTGAATGCGTGGGTTCCCTCCGGGTACTCCGGCTTCCTCCCACTTCCAAAGACATGCACCTGGGGATAGGCCCCTCCCACCTCCAAAGACATGCACCTGGGGATAGGTTGATTGGCAACACTAAATGGTCCCTAGTGTGTGAATGTGAGTGTGAATGTTGTCTGTCTATCTGTGTTGGCCCTGCGATGAGGTGGCGACTTGTCCAGGGTGTACCCCGCCTTCCGCCCGATTGTAGCTGAGATAGGCGCCAGCGCCCCCCGCGACCCTAAAAGGGAATAAGCGGTAGGAAATGGATGGATGGACTTTCAATCGAAGCAGGAGGTAATAAAGGAAAATCTCCATCGAGACAGAGAGACTTTTAAAACTGAAGAAAGATAAGGAAGACTTTTATAAACAAGTTATTGATGTTTTTTTTCAGAAGGAGCTGCGCATGGACTTCATTTATAAGTAAAGGTAAGACCATAATAACGTTTTGTTTTTTTTTATAAAATGTGCTTTTCATGATGGTATCCTTACATCACACTCAAATTTATAAATGCAGGCCTACTGTGTTGGATCCATTATGGATTGAACTTTCACAGTATCATGTTAGACCCGCTCGACATCCATTGCTTTCCTCCTCTCCAAGGTTCTCATAGTCATCATTGTCACCGACGTCCCACCGGGTGTGAGTTTTTCCTTGCCCTTATGTGGGCCTACCGAGGATGTCGTAGTGGTTCGTGTTGTGGTTTGTGCAGCCCTTTGAGACACTCGTGATTTAGGGCTATATAAGTAAACATTGATTGATTGATTGATAAATTTACCGCATGCCTTTGGTAAGTGCCGGAGTGAGAAGAGGTTTTAGATTAATTAGCGCCCCGGCGGCAATTCAAGGAAATACGTTAGTCCGAAAAATACGGTAAAAAAGCGATGGGGCGGTATAGCTCGGTTGGTAGAGCGGCCGTGCCAGCAACTTGAGGGTTGCAGGTTCGATTCCCGCTTCCGCCATCCTAGTCACTGCCGTTGTGTCCTTGGGCAAGACACTTTACCCACCTGCTCCCAGTGCCACCCACACTGCTTTAAATGTAACTTAGATATGTAAAGCGCTTTGAGTCACTTGAGAAAAGCGCTATATAAATATAATTCACTTCACTTCACATCTGCTAAAATATTTCGACGGTGCGTGTCGGTGGTCGGATGCTAAACATTCATGCAGAAGAGAATTAGACAAGCATGTAGGATACACAAGTGATTGTGCCTAAGGACACCTGGGCGGCAGCCAAGCAGCACAGAACCATTCCGGTTCTGGCGTGACAAGGGACACGAGTCAGGCGGGTCATTCGGGTTTTACCGCCAGAGGATTACGAGGGAACGAGCACAGCCTGCAACTCTGGGCCGGGAGGTCTGCTTAATGTTATTACGCCGGGACCATTTTCAATCAGAGGGACGCACTTGTCCGTCGCACATCCGTCCACCTGGACCCGCACGCTCGGGTCCACCTGCGCCACGCACGTCCAGCGACAATCTGGGAGTGTTGGTGGTCGTTCCAGACTGATTCGGCAGATCTGACTAAGAAGATCACGCGAGGCATAATCTGTGTCATATTTACATTTACGTGTAGGCAGCAAATGCCCTATTTGGCCGTGTTTTACAAAACGCAGTAAGTGAAGGATGAGGATTAATTCTCATCTAGCACATATCTCGATATTTTTAGGCCGTGTCACGATCAGAGGTGGGTAGAGTAGCCAGAAATTGTACTCAAGTAACAGTACTGTTACTTTAGAGATGTATTACTCAAGTAAAAGTAAGGAGTGGTCATCCAAATATTTACTTGAGTAAGGTGGCGACTTGTCCAGGGTGTACCCCGCCTTCCGCCCGACTGTAGCTGAGATAGGCGCCAGCGCCCCCCGCGACCCCGATAGGGAATAAGCGGTAGGAAATGGATGGATGGGATAAAAGTAAAAAGTATGTTGTGAAAAAACTACTCAAGTACTGATGAGTAACCTGTTTGTTTAATGATTACGGCAACAAGTAATGCACAAAAACATAAAAATAGCAATGAGCGAATTCATAGCCAGGAATATCTCTTAAGCAACTAAAACAATAATATATATTAAATAATAATACATTAAAATCAAAAAATTAAGGCAAATTGGGCCACAATAACTTAACAGCACCATAGGCTCTGTAGGCATTGATTGATTGATTGATTGATTGATTGAAACTTGTATTAGTAGATTGCACAGTACAGTACATATTCCCTACAATTGAGCACTAAATGGTAACACCCCAATAACGTTAATCAATTACTTAATAAATGACCAAGTCGAGGTGATCTACCTCATATATACATACACACACATATCATATATATATATATATATATATATATACATTATATAATTTATAGTTTTTTATTTTGCCGTTTTTGTTGACATGTTAAAGGTGTTTTAATGAATATACATGCATGTTTAACATATAGATTCCTATCTTTCATGAAGACAAGAATATAAGTTGGTGTATTACCTGATTCTGATGACTTGCATTGATTGGAATCAGACAGTATAGTGCTGATAATGTCCACGTTTTCAAATGGAGGAGAAAAAAAGTTCCTCTTTTCTGTCTAATACATCATGAAAGTCGTTGGTTTTTGGCATCTTATTTGTCCAGCTTCCATATTCGTTTTTATACACTTTACAAGAAATACATTGGCGGAAAACTCCGTAGTTTGCTAGCTTGTTTGTGCTGGCTTTCGGAGACTCTTATTTTGTTAGCGCAGGCGCGATGGAGCGGCGCTTTTATTGTGAAGACAGGAACTGTGCGATCAGTCTTTAGGCTTTTGACGGGAAGTACGGTTGAAATAAAAAGTGTCTTTTTTCCTTTACAGTTTTGATTGATTGGTTGATAGATTGAAACTTTTATTAGTAGATTGCACAGTACAGTACATATTCTGCACAATTGACCACTAAATGGTAACACCCCAATAAGTTTTTCAACTTTTTTAAGTCGGGTGCGACGTGTGACGGTCATGTGACCGTCTGGTTTTGTTTGATTGGTCCAACGTCACCAGTGACTGCATTTGATTGGTGAAAGGGAGTCAAACGTCACCAGTGACTGCATTTGATTGGTGAAAAAGAGTCTAACGTCACCAGTGACTGCATTTGATTGGTGAAACAGAGTCAAATGTCACCAGTGACTGCATTTGATTGGTGAAACAGAGTCAAACGTCACCAGTGACTGCATTTGATTGGTGAAAAGAAAACAAACGTCACCAGTGACTGCATTTGATTGGTGAAACAGAGTCAAACGTCACCAGTGACTGCATTTGATTGGTGAAAAGAAAACAAACGTCACCAGTGACTGCATTTGATTGGTGAAACAGAGTCAAACGTCACCAGTGACTGCATTTGATTGGTGAAAAGAAAACAAACGTCACCAGTGACTGCATTTGATTGGTGAAAGGGAGTCAAACGTCACCAGTGACTGCATTTGATTGGTGAAAAAGAGTCAAACGTCACCAGTGACTGCATTTGGTGAAACAGAGTCAAACGTCACCAGTGACTGCATTTGATTGGTGAAAAAGAGTCAAACGTCACCAGTGACTGCATTTGATTGGTGAAAGGGAGTCAAACGTCACCAGTGACTGCATTTGATTGGTGAAAAGAAAACAAACGTCACCAGTGACTGCATTTGATTGGTGAAACAGAGTCAAACGTCACCAGTGACTGCATTTGATTGGTGAAAAGAAAACAAACGTCACCAGTGACTGCATTTGACTGGTGAAACGCAGG
Organism: Nerophis ophidion; assembly: GCF_033978795.1. Taxonomy (NCBI): domain Eukaryota; kingdom Metazoa; phylum Chordata; class Actinopteri; order Syngnathiformes; family Syngnathidae; genus Nerophis; species Nerophis ophidion. The sequence continues at coordinate 85,338,110 of NC_084614.1, read as the reverse complement.
CATGCGTAGTTCCTACTTTGAATGCGTGTCTGACAAAATCAAAACAAACAAAACGTGCATTAACAGAGCGATAAAAAAAAAGTAGCGAGTAACGAGCTGATTGTAGATAAATGGAGCGGAGTAAAAGTAGCGTTTCTTCTTTATAAATATACTCAAGTAAAAGTATGTTGCATAAAAACTACTCTTAAAAGTACAATTTATCCGAAAAGTTACTCAAGTAGATGTAACGGAGTAAATGTAGCGCCTTACTACCCACCTCTGGTCACGATAGACGATATACAAACCCCGTTTCCATATGAGTTGGGAAATTGTGTTTGATGTAAATATAAACAGAATACAATGATCATTTTCAAGCCATATTCAGTTGAATATGCTACAAAGACAACATATTTGATGTTCAAACTGATAAAAAAAATCATTAACTTTAGAATTTGATGCCAGCAACTCGTGACAAAGAAGTTGGCAAAGGTGGCGATAACTACTGATAAAGTTGAGGAATGCTCATCAAACACTTATTTGGAACATCCCACAGGTGTGCGGGCTTCAGTTTAATTTATTAGTTTAGTTTAGTTTATTAAGGATCCCCATTAGTCTACACCGCAGTGGAGTGAAGTGAAGTGAATTATATTTATATAGCGCTTTTCTCTAGTGACTCAAAGCGCTTTACATAGTGACACCCAATATCTAAGTTCCATTTAAACCAGTGTGGGTGGCACTGGGAGCAGGTGGGTAAAGTGTCTTGCCCAAGGACACAACGGCAGTGACCAGGATGGCGGAAGCGGGAATCGAACCTGCAACCCTCAAGTTGCTGGCACGGCCGCTCTACCAACCGAGCTAAACCGCCCCGGTGGAGACTATTCTTCCTGGGGTCCAGGCAAAAAACATCAGACAACCACAGAACAAACGATTAAAATGCAGTACATGATCCAATAATAAATTGTCGTAATACAAAAATAGCAACAACAAAGAACCAATAAAATGCTAATAAATGTTGTTACATAATGATTTTCATACCAAAGATAAAAATAGCAATATAAAAATAGATATACTGTATACATTTGTGCAAAAATAAAACAAAGAACCAATGGCCTAAAATATACACATTAGTGTACCAAAGACAAACAATAAGTGACGGAAAAGTATCATCCATCCATTTTCTGCTGCTTATCCCATAATCAATGAAATACTCAACAGTCAATAAAAACAGTCATGACATTAGGTACAATCTAGAATAATCTCTTTACGCAATACTTCTCCTTTTAGTCTATTCTTAAATGCTGGTGATTGATAGCAGATATTGTGGAAGTCTGTTCCAGTAAGTGATTGCCCGATACTTTACAGTCTTTTTCAAAACATCACTTTTGGGTTAATTGGGAACAGGTGGGTGCCATGATTGGGTATAAAAACAGCTTCCCAAAAAAATGCTCAGTCTTTCACAAGAAAGGATGGGGCGAGGTACACCCCTTTGTCCACAACTGCGTGAGGAAATAGTCAAACAATTTAAGAACAACCTTTCTCAAAGTGCAATTGCAAGAAATTTAGGGATTTCAACATCTACGCTCCATAATATCATCAAAAGGTTCAGAGAATCTGGAGAAATCACTCCACGTAAGCGGCATGGCCGGAAACCAACATTGAATGATCTTAACCTTCGATCCCTCAGACGGCACTGTATCAAAAACCGACATAAATCTTTAAAGGATATCACCACATTGGCTCAGGAACACTTCAGAAAACCACTGTCACTAAATACAGTTCGTTGCTACATCTGTAAGTGCAAGTTAAAGCTCTGCTATGCAAAGCGAAAGCCATTTATCAACAACATCCAGAAATGCCACCCGGCTTCTCTGGGCCCGATATCAGGCTAAGGTGGGTGCCATGATTGGGTATAAAAACAGCTTCCCAAAAAAATGCTCAGTCTTTCACAAGAAAGGATGGGGCGAGGTACACCCCTTTGTCCACAACTGCGTGAGCAAATAGTCAAACAGTTTAAGAACAACCTTTCTCAAAGTGCAATTGCAAGAAATTTAGGGATTTCAACATCTACGCTCCATAATATCATCAAAAGGTTCAGAGAATCTGGAGAAATCACTCCACGTAAGCAGCATGGCCGGAAACCAACATTGAATGATCTTAACCTTTGATCCCTCAGACGGCACTGTATCAAAAACCGAAATCAATCTCTAAAAGGATATCACCACATGGGCTAAGGAACACTTCAGAAAACCACTTACACTAAATACAGTTCGTTGCTACATCTGTAAGTGCAAGTTAAAGCTCTACTATGCAAAGCGAAAGCCATTTATCAACAACATCCAGAAACGCCACCCGTCTTCTCTGGGCCCGATATCAGGCTAAGGTGGGTGCCATGATTGGGTATAAAAACAGCTTCCCAAAAACTGCTCAGTCTTTCACAAGAAAGGATGGGGCGAGGTACACCCCTTTGTCCACAACTGCGTGAGCAAATAGTCAAACAGTTTAAGAACAACCTTTCTCAAAGTGCAATTGCAAGAAATTTAGGTATTTCAACATCTACGGTGCATAATATTATCAAAAGGTTCAGAGAATCTGGAGAAATCACTCCAGAGAAATCACTCACAACATTGAATGATCTTAACCTTCGATCCCTCAGACGGCACTGTATCAAAAACCGACATAAATTTCTAAAGGATATCACCACATGGGCTCAGGAACACTTCAGAAAACCACTGTCACTAAATACAGTTGGTCGCTACATCTGTAAGTGCAAGTTAAAGCTCTACTATGCAAAGCGAAAGCCATTTATCAACAACATCCAGAAACGCGTCCGGCTTCTCTGGGCCCGAGATCATCTAAAACGGATTCATACAAAGTGGAAAAGTGTTCTGTGGTCTGACGAGTCCACATTTAAAATTTTGGGGGGGAAATATTCGACATTGTGTCATCCGGACCAAAGGGGAAGCGAACCATCCAGACTGTTATCGACGCAAAGTGTAAAAGCCAGCATGTGTGATGGTATGGGGGTGCATTAGTGCCCAAGGCATGGGTAACTTACACATCTGTGAAGGCACCATTAATGCTGAAAGTGTCATGGTCCAAGTCTTGGACCATGACATATTCTGGTTTTGTTATCACAGCCTGTTTTGTATTTGACATCTTTAGTTCCTGGTTGCACTTCCTGGTTTGTTTCGGTTGCCTAGTTACGCATTTAGTGTCACCTGTTTCTGGTTTTTGATCACGCGCACCTGCCCCTGATGATTTCTGCCCCGATATATGCCTGTCTTTGTTTGCCTTTCGCTCTCGGACTATAGTTTGCCTCACGCAACAGATGACGTCTCATTGTGGTAAAGTACTTTTGTTATTCGATTAGCTTCCAGGCTATTTTGTTTATTTCCTTGTCCCTAGTTTAGATACTAGCACTTTCTGTTCTTTCTAGCTCCTATGCTAAGTTCTGTTGGTTTGTCTATAGTGCAAGTGTTTTTGTTATTAGTTTGTTTTTGTAGTCGGACTATTTTTACGCTGTGTTCCATCTCCGCTGCACCACGAGAACCCAAACATACGCCACAATGCCACCTAGACGTCACAGAAAGGTACATACAGGTTTTGGAACAACATATGCTGCCGTCTAAGCGCCGTCTTTTTCATGGACGCCCCTGCTTATTTCAGCAAGACAATGCCATTCCACATTCAGCACGTGTTACAACAGCGTGGCTTCGTAAAAAAAGAGTGCGGGTACTTTCCTGGCCCGCCTGCAGTCCAGACCTGTCTCCCATCAAAAATGTGTGGCGCATTATGAAGCGTAAAATACGAGTGTTGAAGGACTGAAGCTCTACATAAAACAAGAATGGGAAAGAATTCCACTTTCAAAGCTTCAACAATTAGTTTCCTCAGTTCCCAAACGTTTATTGAGTGTTGTTAAAAGAAAATATGATGTAACACAGTGGTGAACATGCCCTTTCCCAACTACTTTGGCACGTGTTGCAGCCATGAAATTCTAAGTTGATTATTATTTGCAAAAAGAAAATTAAGTTTGAGTTTGAACAGCAAATATCTTGTCTTTTGTAGCATATTCAACTGAATATGGCTTGAAAAGGATTTGCAAATTATTGTATTCCTTTTATATTTACATCAAACACAATTTCCCAACTCATATGGAAACGGGGGTTTGTATATCTCCATATTTTGCCTTAGCCTTGAATGAACACTTGATGCATAGCAGTAGGTGTCATGTCTTTGATCAGGTCTTGTTTGGCTATGTTATGTCGACCTTTGGACTCTTTAAGTTCCTGTTTTTTTCTGTCACGATGGGGGGGTCGCAGCTTGTTGCGGGGTCGGGACATGGCGTTCAAGTAAAAACATGATTATTTAATTGTGACTTAAAAAAGGTACAAACAAAAAGCGCTCACAGCGGAGGCACAACTTGGGCTAAAGAACAAAGCTAACGCATAAACAGGATAAGAACGTTAATCAAACAAAACTTACTTGGCATGGCATGAAGCACAAAACTATGGCAAGGCATGAAACAAGTCAGCACAGGGCGACTGACTGGCAAAGACGAGCTTAAATACTGCCTCTGATTAGTGCTCGGGAAGCAGGTGAGCGGGCGTTTTCGCTGGTAATCACAGTGCTAAAAATAACGTGCAAAACATAAAGCATTCTCATGCATTTATATCCATCCATCCGTATTCTACCACACCTGTTCAAGAAGTCGCATTAATGGTAAGAAGTATTTTATGTCACGATTAGGGGGGTGGGTTGCAGCTTGCTGCGGGGTCGTCCTCCCAGGAAGGCAGACGGACTACTCGGGAAATGGCATTTAGGTAAAAACATGATTTAATTTGAACTAAAAAAATATACAAACAAAAATCGCTCACTGCGGAGGCACAACTTGGGCTAAAGAACAAAGCTAACGCATAAACAGACTATGACAAAACTTAATTGGCATGGCATGAAGCACGAAACTATGGCAAGGCATGAAACAAGTCAGCACAGGGCGACTGACTGGCAAAGACGAGCTTAAATACTGCCTCTGATTAGTGCTCGGGAAGCAGGTGAGCAGGCGTTTTGTCCACCAGACACAGGTGGACAAAATGAGTAACCAAGGAAACCAGACAAGGGAGTGGAAAAAAAACAGGAACTTAAAGAGTCCAAAGGACAAACAAAAACATGATCAACAGACATGACATTTGATTTATTATTGGTTAGCTTCAGAATAACAATGTTATTAAAAAGAATAAGAGACTTATTATACTCTAAAAATGTTGGTCTTACTTAAAAATGCACACATTTAGTTGTATTCGGTTTAAAAAAATATGATATGGCTCTCACGGAAAATACATTTTGAAAAACTTGGCTTTCATGAGCAGAATTTTCTAATCTTGAGGCTCCGTCGCTGCCGCCTCACCTGATTGTGATGATTTGCCCAAAGTCCAGCTCGTAGTTGTTGACCTGGGCAATAAAGATGGCCGCCACAGCCTCGTAGAGGGCGGTGCCGTCCATGTTGATGGTGGCCCCCACCGGCAAGACGAAGCGGATGATGCGGCGGTCAATGTGGTTGTTCTCCAGGAGGCACTTGAAGGTGATAGGCAGGGTGGCCGAGCTGAAACAAAGAGAAGATCTGCTTTTGTTGACGTTCACTGAAGCCACTCGCCCCCCTCCAAAAAATGCAGGGTTATTTTTTTTCCACCCAATTTGAAGTGAAGGGAATTATATTTATATAGCGCTTTTCTCTAGAGCACCAGGTCACCCGTAAGGATCAGATGAGTCGCCCGCTGGCCTGTTCTAAAAATAGCTCAAATAGCAGCACTTACCAGTGAGCTGCCACAATATTTTAAAATTGTATTTATTTACTAGCAAGCTCAACATTTTTAATTCTGGCCTGTTCTAAAAATAGCAGCACTTACCAGTGAGCTGCCTCTATTTTTTTTAAATTGTATTTATTTATTAGCAAGCTCGACATTTTTAATTCTGGCCTGTTCTAAAAATAGCAGCACTTACCAGTGAGCTGCCTCTATTTATTTAAATTGTATTTATTTATTAGCAAGCTCGACATTTTAAATTCCGGCCTGTTCTAAAAATAGCAGCACTTACCAGTGAGCTGCCTCTATTTATTTAAATTGTATTTATTTATTAGCAAGCTCGACATTTTAAATTCCGGCCTGTTCTAAAAATAGCAGCACTTATCAGTGAGCTGCCTCAATTTTTTTTAATTTTATTTATTTACTAGCAAGCTCGACATTTTTAATTCCGGCCTGTTCTTAAAATAGCAGCACTTACCAGTGAGCTGCCTCTATTTTTTTTAAATTGTATTTATTTATTAGCAAGCTCGACATTTTTAATTCTGGCCTGTTCTAAAAATAGCAGCACTTACCAGTGAGCTGCCTCAATTTTTAAAAAAATTTTCTATTTACTAGCAAGCTCGACATTTTTAATTCTGGCCTGTTCTAAAAATAGCAGCACTTACCAGTGAGCTGCCTCAAATTTTTTAAATTTTATTTATTTACTAGCAAGCTCGACATTTTTAATTCCGGCCTGTTCTAAAAATAGCAGCACTTACCAGTGAGCTGCCTCAATTTTTTAAATTTTTTTTTATTTACTAGCAAGCTCGACATTTTTAATTCTGGCCTGTTCTAAAAATAGCAGCACTTACCAGTGAGCTGCCTCAATTTTTTTTAATTTTTTTTATTTACTAGCAAGCTCGACATTTTTAATCCTGGCCTGTTCTAAAAATAGCAGCACTTACCAGTGAGCTGCCTCAAATTTTTTTAATTTTATTTATTTACTAGCAAGCTCGTCTGGCTTTGCTCGACATTTTTAATTCTAAGAGAGACAAAACTCAAATAGAATTTGAAAATCCAAGAAAATATTTGAAAGACTTGGTCTTCACTTGTTTAAATAAATACATTATTTTGTTTACTTTGCTTCTTATAACTTTCAGAAAGACAATTTTAGAGAAAAAATACAACCTTAAAAATGATTTTAGGATTTTTAATACCTTTTTACCTTTTAAATTCCTTCCTCTTCTTTCCTGACAATTTAAATCAATGTTCAAGTAAATGTATTTTTTTTATTGTATAGCTCGGTTGGTAGAGCGGCCGTGCCAGCAACTTGCGGGTTGCAGGTTCGATTCCCGCTTCCGCCATCCTATTTACTGCCGTTGTGTCCTTGGGCAAGACACTTTACCCACCTGCTCCCAGTGCCACCCACACTGGTTTAAATGTAACTTAGATATTGGGTTTCACTATGTAAACGCGCTTTGATCACTAGAGAAAAGCGCTATATAAATATAATTCACTTCATTTGACAAAAAAAAATAAAAATTATTTAATTCTTCATTTTAGCCGGAATGAGAATCAGCACCTCCAAGTCCGAGTCCATGGTTCTCGCCCGGAAAAGGGTGGAGTGCCATCTCCGGGTTGGGGAGGAGACCCTGCCCCAAGTGGAGGAGTTCAAGTACCTAGGAGTCTTGTTCACGAGTGAGGGAAGAGTGGATGGTGAGATCGACAGGCGGATCGGTGCGGCGTCTTCAGTAATGCGGACGTCGTACCGATCCGTTGTGGTGAAGAAGGAGCTGAGCCGGAAGGCAAAGCTCTCAATTTACCGTTCGATCTACGTTCCCATCCTCACCTATGGTCATGAGCTTTGGGTCATGACCGAAAGGATAAGATCACGGGTACAAGCGGCCCAAATGAGTTTGGGTCTCTCCCTTAGAGATAGGGTGAGAAGCTCTGCCATCCGGGAGGAACTCAAAGTAAAGCCGCTGCTCCTCCACATGGAGAGGAGCCAGATGAGGTGGTTCGGGCATCTGGTCAGGATGCCACCCGAACGCCTCCCTAGGGAGGTGTTTAGGGCACGTCCGACCAGTAGGAAGACCCAGAACACGTTGGGAAGACTATGTCTCCCGGCTGGCCTGGGAACGCCTCGGGATCCCCCGGGAAGAGCTGGACGAAGTGGCTGGGGAGAGGGAAGTCTGGGCTTCCCTGCTTAGGCTGCTGCCCCCGCGTCCCGACCTCGGATAAGCGGAAGAAGATGGATGAAGTTTGAACATCAAATATGTTGTCTTTGTAGTGCATTCAACTGAATATGGGTTGAAAAGGATTTGCAAATTATTGTATTCTGTTTTTATTTACATCTAACACAATTTCCCAACTCATATGGAAACGGGGTTTGTAATAAAAATGCATGTCCAAAAAAGGGTCTGGAAGGTACCAAAGAGACACTACAGCTCCTGGTACAGTTAGTTATGGTACATCAACGGACCTTTTCACACGACATCCTGGAACCACGACAACACCCAATCACCGATATAAAAATAGCTGCCCCATGCGGGGCTGCGGACATTTTTTTTAAAGTGGAATCGACCCCGAGGCGTCACTAAGTAACGACAGGAGAGTCTCAGCCCACAGCTTGTGAGCCAGTAATGATTGCACATAACTTGCACAACAATGTCGATCGATGATTCCAAAAATCCTATTACGTAGGATGGTTTGATCCCCCTGTGCACTTAAGATGTGACTTTAAGGTTTTACTACTTACGTATCAAATACTACACGGTCTAGCGCCATCCTATCTTGCCGATTGTATTGTACCATATGTCCCGGCAAGAAATCTGCCTTCAAAAGACTCCAGCTTATTAGTGATTCCTAGAGCCCAAAAAAAGTCTGCGGGCTATAGAGCGTTTTCCGTTCGGGCTCCAGTACTCTGGAATGCCCTCCCGGTAACAGTTCGAGATGCTACCTCAGCATTTAAGTCTCACCTTAAAACTCATCTGTATACTTTAAATAGACCTCCTTTTTAGACCAGTTGATCTGCCGCTTCTTTTCTTTCTCCTATGTCCCCCCCTCCCTTGTGGAGGGGGTCCGGTCCGATGACCATGGATGAAGTACTGGCTGTCCAGAGTCGAGACCCAGGATGTATCGGTTGGGGACATCCCTACGCTGTTGATCCGCCTCCGCTTGAGATGGTTTCCTGTGGACGGGACTCTCGCTGCTGTCTTGGATCCGCTTTGAACTGAACTCTCGCGGCTGTGTTGGAGCCACTATGGATTGAAATTAGGGACGGCAAATAGGGACGGCGTGGCGCAGTGGGAGAGTGGCCGAGCGCAACCCGAGGGTCACTGGTTCAAATCCCACCTAGAACCAACCTCGTCACGTCCGTTGTGTCCTGAGCAAGACACTTCACCCTTGCTCCTGATGGGTGCTGGTTGGCGCCTTGCATGGCAGCTCCCTCCATCAGTGTGTGAATGTGTGTGTGAATGGGTAAATGTGGAAGTAGTGTCAAAGCGCTTTGAGTACCTTGAAGGTAGAAAAGCGCTATACAAGTACAACCCATTTATCATTTAACTTTCACAGTATCATGTTAGACCCGCTCGACATCCATTGCTTTCGGTCCCCTAGAGGGGGGGGGGGGTTGCCCACATCTGAGGTCCTCTCCAAGGTTTCTCATAGTCAGCATTGTCACTGGCGTCCCACTGGATGTGAATTCTCCCTGCCCACTGGGTGTGAGTTTTCCTTGCCCTTTTGTGGGTTCTTCCGAGGATGTTGTAGTCGTAATGATTTGTGCAGTCCTTTGAGACATTTGTGATTTGGGGCTATATAAATAAACATTGATTGATACTGCTTGCAAAGAAGAATTAATTCGGCTCTTTAGAGGCGTTTCTGGATGTTGTTGATAAATGGCTTTCGCTTTGCATAGTAGAGCTTTAACTTGCACTTACAGATGTAGCGAGAAACTGTATTTAGTGACAGTGGTTTTCTGAAGTGTCCCTGAGCCCATGTGGTGATATCCTTTAGAGATTGATGTCGGTTTTTGATGCAAATGGAAGGTCACGGTCATTCAATGTTGGTTTCCGGCCATGCCGCTTACGTGGAGTGATTTCTCCAGATTCTCTGAACCTTTTGATGATATTATGGAGCGTAGATGTTGAAATCCCTAAATTTCTTGCAATGTCACTTTGAGAAAGGTTGTTCTTAAACTGTTTGACTATTTGCTCACGCAGTTGTGGACAAAGGGGTGTACCTCGCCCCATCCTTTCTCGTGAAAATATTTTTTGGGAAGCTGTTTTTATAGCCAATCACCTGTGGGATGTTCCTAATAAGTGTTTGATGAGCATTCCTCAACTTTATCAGTATTTTTTGCCACCTTTCCCAACTTTTTTGTCACGTGTTGCTCACATCAAATTCTAAAGTTAATGATTACTTGCACACAAAAAAATGTTTATGAGTTTGAACATCAAATATGTTGTCTTTGTAGCATATTCAACTGAATATGGGTCGAAAATGATTCGCAAATCATTGTATTCTGTTTATATTTACATCTAACACAATTTCCCAACTCATATGGAAACGGGGTTTGTACATATTACATATTATCATATTTATACATGCAGTGTGTATATAAAACGTCAATGGAGGGTTTTGAAGTTGTTTTAAGAGGCTTTGAAGGCTACAACGATGACGTCCATAATCCGCATCTTCCAAACGTTTTTGCTCGTCTTTAATATTTTATAATTAGAAAAAGACATGTCTTCTTGTCTCTCGTAATGATTGTGAACAATAGGCATTAGCAGTTCCCCTTTTAGGCAGGCTGAATTGGCTGAAAAATGGGCAATTATGGTATGGCAAAGTGATTTTTGTCACAAAGGACATATTTTGCATTGCTGCAGGCTAATCAAACAAAGGCCTTACAAGGAAAAATGTGATTTCCCCGAGTCCAAAGGCTTGTGCTTTGGATCCCTGTCACCGGGGAATTCAGGTAAAGGTTGTCAACAAATACCCATTTCTCAAACATGTTCTCAGAAACAACCCAACATTCTGCAGAACGTAGCAACCTGACCAGAGTTCGGCTCCATTAGTGAAGAAACCTGCGGTTTGTACCAGGGTTTTAGAAGCTCCTTGTGCACTATCAATAAAAATACTTCAATCATATGCGTTCTTAGATCCAGAAGCACTGGTACAGAGGATCTGAATACCCATTCCGTATTTCTTTGAATTGCCGCTGGGTATATGGTATGCGCCTGCCTAGAATTACTACCGGGTCAAACTCGTTTTGCTAAATAATTAGCCCATGCTTAGCATTACCGCCGGCTCAGGATTAATGCCGGGTCAAACTCCATCCATCCATCCATTTTCTACCGCTTATTCCCTTTTGGGGTCGCTGGCGCCTATCTCAGCTACAATCTGGCGGAAGGCGGGGTACACCCTGGACAAGTCGCCACCTCATCGCAGGGCCAACACAGATAGACAGACAACATTCACACTCACATTCACACACTAGGGACCATTTAGTGTTGCCAATCAACTTATCCCCAGGTGCATGTCTTTGGAGGTGGGAGGAAGCCGGAGTACCCGGAGGGAACCCACGCATTCACGGGGAGAACATGCAAAGTCCACACAGAAAGATCCCGAGCCTGGATTTGAACCCAGGACTGCAGGACCTTCGTATTGTGAGGCAGACGCACTAACCCCTCTGCCACCGTGAAGCCCCCGGGTCAAACTCGTTTCACAAAATATTATTTTTTATTACCGTATGTCTAGAATTTCCGCCGGGTCAAACTCGTTTCGCCAAATAATTAGCATATGCCTGGAATATCCTCCGGGTCAAACTCGTCACGTCACCAGTGACACTTCCCCTGTCATCATTTTCAAACTGGAGGAGGCTGATTTCAACAATTTGAAATCGCAATAAATGAAGACAATTAAGAGCTATTCAATCAATCAATGTTTACTTATATAGCCCTAAATCACTAGTGTCTCAAAGGGCTGCACAAACCACGACGACATCCTCGGTAGGCCCACATAAGGGCAAGGAAAACTCACACCCAGTGGGACGTCGGTGACAATGATGACTATGAGAACCTTGGAGAGGAGGAAAGCAATGGATGTCGAGCGGGTCTAACATGATACTGTGAAAGTTCAATCCATAATGGATCCAACACGGTCGCGAGAGTCCAGTCCAAAGCGGATCCGACACAGCAGCGACAGTCCCGTTCACAGCGGAGCCAGCAGGAAACCATCCCAAGCGGAGGCGGATCAGCAGCGCAGATATGTCCCCAGCCGATGCACAGGCAAGCAGTACATGGCCACCGGATCGGACCGGAACCCCTCCACAAGGGAGAGTGGGACATAGGAGAAAAAGAAAAGAAACGGCAGATCAACTGGTCTAAAAAGGGAGTCTATTTAAAGGCTAGAGTATACAAATGAGTTTTCAGTAGGATTTAAGGTCCAAGCTATTGAATATGCTAAAAAGAACAGTAAGCAGCTATGTTTTATTAATATACCGTAGCTGCGTGTGTCAAATACGAGTCATTAAATGACTCCCGCCTCCTGGTGGTAGAGGGCGCTAGTGATCCTTCTTGCGACAACTCGGCTGCGGAAGTACAAGCAGCAAGAGTGAGCAGCAGCCGTTTATTTTTTCCTCTGGCTTGCACTTTTAACACGGAGGATTACATATCTAAAATAAAACCGTTTTCTAAACTGGACTTTCAATCGAAGCAGGAGGTAATAAAGGAAGATCTCGACTTTTAAAACTGCGTGGCGCAGTTGGGAGAGTGGCCGTGCGCAACCCGAGGGTCCCTGGTTCAATCCCCACCTCGTCACGTCCGTTGTGTCCTGAGCAAGACACTTCACCCTTGCTCCTGATGGGTGCTGGTTAGCGCCTTGCATGGCAGCTCCCTCCATCAGTGTGTGAATGAGTAAATGTGGAAATAGTGTCAAAGCGCTTTGAGTACCTTGAAGGTAGAAAAGCGCTATACGAGTACAACCCATTTATCATTTATAAACAAGTTATCAATGCGTTTGATCAGAAGGAGCTGCGCATGGACTTCATTTATAAGTAAAGGTAAGACCATAATAACATTTTTTTTATTAAATGTGCCTTTCATCACGGTATCCTTACATCACACTCAAATTTATAAGCTCAGGCCTAAATTTACCGCGTGCCTTGGGTAAGCGCCGGAGTGAGAAGAGGTTTTAAATCAATTAGCGCCTTGGCGGCAATTCAAGGAAATACGGTATTCCGTTCTGCACCAAAGGAAAGGATAGACCGCGCACATGTTCTCAAGGTACTAGAGTTTAGTGCTTTGAATGAAGAGAACATTTTGAAGCTCCCACAAGTTCTCAAACAGACTGAAAATCCAGGAAAAAGAGAGAACAGCCTTCAAACAAATTGACAGACAGACCAAAAGCACTTAACTCTGGAAGGTTCTGAACAGGGAAGGAAATGTCTGACATTCAAAATAGCAGCAATAGAAATAAACAAAACAACAACAAAAAATAACCTTTTTTGATGAGGATGTTAGGAAAGTTCCACGCCGGTAATAAAATAATAATAATGGATTAGATTTATATCGCGCTTTTCTATTGTTCGATACTCAAAGCGCTCACAGAGAAGTGGGACTCATCATTCATTCACACCCTGTGGTGGTAAGCTACATCTGTAGCCACAGCTGCTCTGGGGTAGACTGACGGAAGCGTGGCCGCCACCAATCATTCATTCATCATTCATTCATCAGTGTGTGCCACACCAATAACTGGCAGACGTTGGCAAAAATGATATTTAAAGCCAATTTTACACAACAAAGTCCTGTTAAGTCTATAAAGCAGGGGTATCAAACTCAAACACGGAGTGGGCCAAAATGTACAACTGGACAAAGGTTGAACAAATTAACCTTTTAGTAGAGACCCAAATAAGTTTTGCATTAAATATTGAACAAGCAAGGCTTATATAACTTTATAGTGACATGCAAAATCGAGTTTGAAAATAACAATAATAATTGAAGCTGCAAGCAGCGTTGGTCGGGCCCGCCTTTGGCTGCTGCCGCCGAGACTCAAGCCCTGGTCTAAGTCAGACCAACATAAAGGTTTTTATTTCATGTCTCTACGACATTTCTAACAGAAGTTACAAGCAGTTTTGTCTGTTTTTTCTTAGGGGGCGCTAGAGTGCAATTTTGATTTTTAGGGTTTGTTTTTTTATTAGATGGCAATTTTCGCCAGTCCTAATGTGTGTGTAAAATTTGGGGAGTTTTGAAGCATGTTAAGGGGGTGAAATTACAGATTGTTTTTTCTGGATGTTGTTGAGAAATGGCTTTCGCTTTGCATAGTAGTGCTTTAACTTGCACCTTGAAGCATTTTAAGGGGGCCGAATTACAGCTCAAAGAGGCAAAAATTACATTTTTTAGGAAAATTTGCGCAGGTTTTTTTGATGGCGCGTAAAATCCAAACCGGAGCAGTAATCAAAACTCTTTTGATAACTTTTAATTAGAAGGTTTCAAACACTCTTCTGTGCGAGTTTGAAGCTGAAACAACAAACGCGCTAGGAGATAACTTTTGAAAAAAGGTGACGGGTGTTTACAAAACTTTTATTTTGAAAGGGTAATTTTTAACTTCCTGTTGATTTTTGCTGAAGGATGTTGATCATTAAAATGTAGGTCTAAGTGAGACCTACATGGAGGTTTTTGTTTCATTTCTTTCCGACATTCCTATCGGAAGTTACAAGCAGTTTTGTTTGTGTTTTCTTCCTAGGAGCAGTTTTTTCTGTGTTTTATTCAAAAATTACGCTAGAGCGCAATTTGGTTTTTCGACTAGATTGCAATTTTTGCCAGTCCTGATGTGTGTGCCAAGTTTGGTGAGTTTTGAAACATTTTAAAGGGGTCAAATTACAGCGCAAAGAGGCAAAAATTGCATTTTTTTTAGGCAAATTTTGCTTCGAAGGGTTTTTTGGCAACTTCCTGTTGATTTTTGCTATAGACGTTTCTAATTGGAAATTTAGGTCTAAGTCAGACCTACATAGAGGTTTTTGTTTCATGTCTCTACGACATTGCTAGCGGAAGTTACAAGCAGTCTGTTTTTTGTTTCTTCCTAGGGGGCGCTAGAGCGCATTTTTGATTTTTGGGGTTTGGTTTTTTTATTAGATGGCAATTTTCGCCAGTTCTGATGAGTGTGTGAAATTTGGTGAGTTTTGAAGCATGTTCAGGGGGTCAAATTACAGTTCAAAGAGGCGTCGGAATAATAATAAATAAAGAATAATAAAACGCACGAAAAACAATAGGTCCTTTGGCAATGGGCCATGCGGGCCCTAATAATAATAATTTAAAATTAAAGCTGCAAGCAGCGTTGGTCGGGTCCGCCTTTGGCTGCTGCTGCTGCTACTCAAGCCCTGGTCTAAGTCAGACCAACATAGAGGTTTTTATTTCATGTCTGTACGACATTTCTAACAGAAGTTATATGCAGTTTTGTCTGGGTTTTTTCCTAGGGGGCGCTAGAGCGCAATTTTGATTTTTAGGGTTTGGTTTTTTATTAGATGGCAATTTTCACCAGTCCTGATGTGTGTGTAAAATTTGTTGAGTTTTAAAGCATGGTAAGGGGGTCAAATTACATATCGGCGTTTCTGGATGTTGTTGATAAATGGCTTTCGCTTTGTATAGTAGAGCTTTAACTTGCCCTTAGAAGCATTTTAAAGGGGTCAAATTATAGCTCAAAGAGGCAAAAATTAAATTTTTTAGGTAACTTTGCGCAGGGGTTCTTTGAAGGCGCGTAAAATCAAAACCGGAGCAGTAATCAAAACTCTGTTCTCTACTTTTAATCAGAAGGGTTCAATCTCTCCCCTGTGCGAGTTTGAAGCCGAAACAACAAACGCGCTAAGAGATAACTTTTGAAAAAAGGTGACGGGTGTTTACAAAACTTTTATTTTGAAGGGGTGATTGCCAACTTCCTGTTGATTTTTGCTGAAGGATGTCAATAATTAAAATGTAGGTCTAAGTGAGACCTACATAGAAGTTTTTGTTTCATGTCTCTCCGACATTCCTACCGGAAGTCACAAGCAGTTTTGTTTGTGTTTTCTTCCTAGGAGCAGTTTTTTCTGTGTTTTATTCAAAAATTGCGCTAGAACGCAATTTGGTTTTTCGACTAGATTGCAATTTTTGCCAGTCCTCATGTGTGGGCCAAGTTTGGTGAGTTTTGAAACATTTTAAAGGGGTCAAATTACAGCGCAAAGAGGCAAAAATTGCATTTTTTTAGGCAAATTTTGCTTCGAAGGGGTTTTTGGCAACTTCCTGTTGATTTTTGCTATAAACGTTTCTAATTGGAAATTTAGGTCTAAGTCAGACCTACATAGAGGTTTTTGTTTCATGTCTCTACGACATTCCTAACGGAAGTTACAAGCATTCTGTTTTTTTTTCCTAGGGGGCGCTAGAGCGCATTTTTGATTTTTGGGGTTTTTTTTTTTTTTTTATTAGATGGCAATTTTCGCCAGTTCTGATGAGTGTTTGAAATTTGGTGAGTTTTGAAGCATGTTCAGAGGGTCAAATCACAGTTCAAAGAGGCGTCGGAATAATAATAAATAAAGAATAATAAAACGCACGAAAAACAATAGGTCCTTTGGCAATGGGCCATGCGGGCCCTAATAAAGAATAATAATAAAACACAGCAGTTTCAATAGGGTCCTTGGCCCTTTGCAAAGGACTCCTGTGGAGTCCTTTGGCAACGGGCCTGGCGGACCCTAATAATAATAATAAAACGCACCAGTTTCAATAGGGTCCTTGGCCCTTTGCAAAGGACTCCGGCGGACCCTAATAATAATAATAAAACGCACCAGTTTCAATAGGGTCCTTGGCCCTTTGCAAAGGACTCCACAGGAGTCCTTTGCAAAGGGCCTGGTGGACCCTAATAATAAAGAATAATAATAAAACACAGCCGTTTCAATAGGGTCCTTGGCCCATTGCCAAAGGACTCCTGTGGAGTCCTTTGCAAAGGGCCTGGTGGACCCTAATAATAAAGAATAATAATAAAACAGCCGTTTCAATAGGGTCCTTGGCCCTAATAATAATAATAAAACGCACCAGTTTCAATAGGGTCCTTGGCCCTTTGCAAATGACTCCTGTGGAGTCCTTTGGCAATGGGCCTGGCGGACCCTAATAATAATAATAAAACGCACCAGTTTCAATAGGGTCCTTGGCCCTTTGCAAAGGACTCCACAGGAGTCCTTTGCAAAGGGCCTGGTGGACCCTAATAATAAAGAATAATAATAAAACACAGCCGTTTCAATAGGGTCCTTGGCTCATTGCCAAAGGACTCCTGTGGAGTCCTTTGGCAATGGGCCTGGCGGACCCTAATAATAATAATAAAACGCACCAGTTTCAATAGGGTCCTTGGCGGATCCTAATAAACATTTAATGCCTCTTTTTTATTTGCAGCCTTCTCAGGTAAATATAAAAATAAACTTTTTCCACAGGCTGATAATACATTTGGAAATAAAATAACAACAAAGAATGAATCAAACATTCAAGCCTTGAAGTAGCAAGAGAAAGTGCATGAATACAATTTTAATTATTACTCAAATTTGCTACTCTGATTTGCTTTAACACTGAATATGGAACAAGCAAGGCTTATAAAACTGAATAGTGCCACACCGCATTAAGGCAGTAATATTCAAATTTTTTGAGATAGGATTTTTAAGCTGTATGCCATAATCAGCAATATTAAAATAATAAAAGGCCCGCAATTTTTCAGTTGATGTGTAATGAATCCAGAAAGTATGACATGTTCATGTTTTTAGTTGCATTACAGAAAATCCATCCATCCATCCATCCATCCTCTTCCGCTTATCCGAGGTCGGGTCGTGGGGGCAGCAGCCTAAGCAGGGAAGCCCAGACTTCCCTCTCCCCAGCCACTTTGTCCAACTCCTCCCGGGGAATACCGAGGCGTTCCCAGGCCAGCCGGGAGACATAGTCTTCCCAACGTGTCCTAAGTCTTCCCCGTGGCCTCCTACAGGTCGGACGTGCCCGAAACACATCCTTAGGGAGGCGTTCGGGTGGCATCCTGACCAGATGCCCGAACCACCTCATGATAAATAAATGATAAATGGGTTGTACTTGTATAGCGCTTTTCTACCTTCAAGGTAATCAAAGCGCTTTGACACTACTTCCACATTCACACACTGATGTAGGGAGCTGCCATGCAAGGCGCCAACCAGCACCCATCAGGAGCAAGGGTGAAGTGTCTTGCTCAGGACACAACGGACGTGACGAGGTTGGTACTAGGTGGGATTTGAACCAGGGACCCTCGGGTTGCGCACGGCCACTCTCCCACTGCGCCACGCCGTCCCTGGCTCCTCTCGATGTGGAGGAGCAGTGAATGAAGTGAAGTGAATTATATTTATATAGCGCTTTTCTCTAGTGACTCAAAGCGCTTTACATTGTGAAACCCAATATCTAAGTTACATTTAAACCAGTGTGGGTGGCACTGGGAGCAGGTGGGTCAAGTGTCTTGCCCAAGGACACAACGGCAGTGACTAGGATGGCGGAAGCAGGAATCGAACCTGCAACCCTCAAGTTGCTGGCACGGCCACTCTACCAACCGGGCTATGCCACCCAGCGGCTTTACTTTGAGCTCCCCCCAGGTGGCAGAGCTTCTCACCCTATCTCTAAGGGAGAGCCCCGCCACCCGCCGGAGGAAACTCATTTGGGCCGCTTGTACCCGTGGTCTTGTCCTTTCGGTCGTAACCAAAAGCTCATGACCATAGGTGAGGATGAGAACGTAGATCGCCCGGTAAATAGAGAGCTTTGTTCACCACAACGGATCGGTACAACGTCCGCATTACTGAAGACGCCGCACCGATCCGCCTGTCGATCTCACGATCCACTCTTCCCTCACTCGTGAACAAGGTCTCCCCCCCAACTCCACCCTATTCCGGGCAAGAACCGTGGACCGTGGTTCGGGCATCCTGACCAGATGCCCGAACCACCTCATCTGGCTCCTCTCCATGTGGAGGAGCAGCGGCTTTACTTTGAATTCCTCCCGGATGACAGAGCTTCTCACCCTATCTCTAAGGCGGAGGAAACTCATTTCGGCCGCTTGTACCCGTGATCTTATCCTTTCGGTCATGACCCAAAGCTCATGACCATAGGTGAGGATGGGAACGTAGATCGACCGGTAAATAGAGAGCTTTGCCTTCACCACAACGGATCGATACAGCGTCCGCATTACTGAAGACGCCGCACCGATCCGCCTGTCGATCTCACGATCCACTCTTCCCTCACTCGTGAACAAGACTCCTAGGTACTTGAACTCCTCCACTTGGGGCAGGGTCTCCTCCCCAACCCGGAGATGGCACTCCACCCTTTTGCGGGTGAGAACCATGGACTCGGATTTGGAGGTGCTGATTCTCATCCCAGTCGCTTCACACTCAGTGAGAGCTGAAGATCCTGGCCAGATGAAGTCATCAGAACCACATCATCTGCAAAAAGCAGAGACCTAATCCTGAAGCCACCAAACCGGAACCCCTCAACGCCTTGACTGCGCCTAGAAATTCCGTCCATAAAAGTTATGAACAGAACCGGTGACAAAGGGCAACCTTGGCGGAATCCAACCCTCACTGGAAACGTGCCCGACTTACTGCCGGCAATGCGGACCAAGCTCTGACACTGATCGTCCAGGGACCGGACCGCCACAATTACAGAAAATAAAAGGACTTTATCACAATATTCCAATTTTCTGAGACAGTCCTGTATATTGGGAACATTTCCGAAGTGCTTTGAGTAGTCCATATTTACCTGGAGGAGGTGGCCAAGGAAATAAGCAAGGCCTGCAGGATTCCTCTGATGTAGACAATGGGGCTCTTCTTGGTGATGAAGAAGTACATGGCGGGGAGGATGAACAGACCATGCAGTACCAAACCCATCACCACCGTGATGGCATAAAAGCCCAACTTCTTCCCCATCGCTGATGGATCGTCCATCTCCAAGATCTTCCCGGCCACCAGGAAGACAATCCCGAAGGGGAAATACCTGAGAAGGGGACAGCAAACATGTTAGAACTGAGCTACTGATTACGGATGATTGTCATGGTTCTTACCAGATGACAATGGCAACAATCTTCAGGACCGCTTCATTCACACTCTGGCAGAAGTTCACCAGTGCGCTTCCGTTGGGCCCCATCCTGCCCAGCATGATCCCTGGAAGAAAGGCGTTCAGCGCGGAACCCACCCGTTTTGTTTCTTTTTAGAATCCCACACGAGAGCCTCTTACCCATGGTGGCCGAGAAAATGACGATCCCCAGCACGTTCATGCCCTCGCTCGTACCGGGCGACGTTTTCATGATGACGTCCGGCGGCGGCGTGAGATCAAGGGAAAAGTTCTGGATGTCGGTTCCGTTGTCATCCTGGATACCGTAGATGTACACCCGCCGAGTGGTCGTCTCGTCCAGGAGCTGGGCTACTGTCGGCTTGGGGATGTACTCTGGAACTCGTTGGGTGCGATACTTGAAACCGAAAAGCAGAACAGGCTCTTAGTACTCGTAAGAAGTAACGAGCAGAGATCAGATCATCACCTGGAATTAGATCATCCGTGATCTGATTCAAGGATTCAAGGAGCTTTTGTTGCGAAAACAGTAAGAAATAAACAATATAGAAAAACAGTAATACCTAAAAAATAACGTAGGGCACCTAGGTGACTTATTATTGTATGCAACTCCATGACGTACAATTATCAAATAAAATGTAAGGTACATTAAATCATGCTTACCGTATTTCTTTGAATTGACGCCGGGTATATAGTATGCACCTGTCTAGAATTACTGCCCGGTCAAACTCGTTTCGCAAAATATTATTTTTATTAGCGCATATATCGAATTTCCCCCGGGTCGAACTCGTTTCGCCAAATATCGAAGTTACATTTAAACCAGTGTGGGTGGCACTGGGAGCAGGTGGGTAAAGTGTCTTGCCCAAGGACACCACGGCAGTGACTAGGATGGTGCAAGCTGGGATCGAACCTGCAACCCTCAAGTTGCTGGCACGGCCGCTCTACCAACCGAGCTATACCGTCCCAATAATATCAATGGTAATATCAATCAATCAACCACCAATCAATGTTTACTTATATAGCCCTAAATCATTAGTGTCTCAAAGGGCTGCACAAACCACTATGACATCCTCAGTAGGCCCACATAAGGGCAAGGAAAACTCACACCCAGTGGGACGTCGGTGACAATGATGACTATGAGAACCTTGGAGAGGAGGAAAGCAATGGATGTCGAGCGGGTCTAACATGATACTGTGAAAGTTCAATCCATACTGGATCCAACACAGTCGCAAGAGTCCGGTCCAAAGCGGATCCAAGACAGCAGCGAGAGTCCCGTTCACAGCGGAGCCAGCAGGAAACCATCCCAAGCGGAGGCGGATCAGCAGCGCAGAGATGTCCCCAAGCCGATACACCGTAGACATGAGCGGAGCTCGCGTCGTTCCTCGTGCACCTGTCGAAAAGGCAACTGTGGACTCTCTTGCCTCCTCCGACCGGCCACCCCCGAGTGTGGGATGCTTCCACCGTGGAGGAGGGAGGATAAAAAGCTCTGCCCGGTCGAGAAACGTGGCTTCCCTTAGAGACACCCCTCCGACTATCAGGTACGACAGTATAATCTCACTAAAACACTAGTAACACAATAAGCAGATAAGGGATTTTCCAGAATGATCCTAGTAAACGTGTCTAATAACATCTGAATGGCTCCCACTGCCCTGTGTTTTTCTTTTTTTTTTTTTCTAGTCCTTCACTCTCACTTTCCTCATCCACGAATCTTTCAACCTCGCTCCAATTAATGGGGAAACAACGTTCAGATGTGAGGAGCTCCACAACCCGTGACGTCACGCGCACTTGCGGTACAGGCAAGGCTTTTTTTATCAGCGACCAAAAGTTGCGATCTTTCTCGTCGATGTTCTCTACTAAATCCTTTCAGCAAAAATATGGCGAAATGATCAAGTATGACACATAGAAAGGAGCTGCTATCCCCGTTTAAATAAGAACATCTCATTTCCGTAGGCCTTTAAAGAGGTAAGTAGGTCTCTATTTTATCACATATTTAAAAAATACCGACCTGTTTCAGCTACCTGTAGCTGCACTGTGAATTCTATGTTGTACTTTGGATCGGTCAAACAGTCAAGTCTGCCGGAAGTATAATATGATGATGATATAATTCACAAGCAGGGTGGCTGACGTAAGAAAAGGTCTTTGCAAGCTTTTATCGTTAATTACGATATAAATAACATAAGGATCGGAATGAAACTCAATGCAAAAGTACCGTTTCTTCTCCTCAAAAAGTATGCGACGGTTGTGCTTACCTGCTGAAAGGTGGCTTGAACCAGGTTTGCAGGGAACATGTTCCTGAAAAAGAAAAGTGAAAATAGTCCAATGAAGATCTTTGACATGATCACAGTGAGCGCCGAGACACGGGACAGCAACAGTCCACAGAGCCGGTGCGATTCCCTGTAAAGATGCGTCTCGGAAATTGGCTCGAGAGACAAATATACTAGAAAAAACCAAACGAGGAAAAAGGTCTGGTGCTTTTGTGAGTCAGTCCCTTAAAAAAACAAACATGCAGAGTTCTTCCTGGAACACAGATTGAATAATAGTCATAGTACATTTTGGATATCTGCTTTGAGTGTCGCAGGATATCGACTATGCTGATGACACCCAACTCTACATGCCCCTAAAGCTGACCAACACGCCGGACTGTAGTCAGCTGGAGGCGTGTCTTAATGAAATTAAACAATGGATGTCCGCTAATTTTTTGCAACTTAACGCCAAAAAAACGGAAATGCTGATTATCGGTCCTGCTAGACACCGACCTCTATTTAATAATACAACTTTAACATTTGACAACCAAACGATTAAACAAGGCGACTCGGTAAAGAATCTGGGTATTATCTTCCACCCAACTCTCTCCTTTGAGTCACACATTAAAAGCGTTACTGAAACGGCCTTCTTTCATCTCCGTAATATCGCTAAAATTTGCTCCATTTTGTCCACTAAAGACGCCGAGATCATTATCCATGCGTTTGTTACGCCTCGTCTCGATTACTGTAACGTATTATTTTCGGGTCTAGCATTAAAAGATTACAGTTGGTACAAAATGCGGCTGCTAGACTTTTGACAAGAACAAGAAAGTTTGATCACATTACGCCTGTGCTGTATATACCTTTATATACATATATACATACATATATACCTATACTGTATATACCTTTATATACATATATACATACATATATACCTATACTGTATATACCTTTATATACATATATACATACATATATACCTATACTGTATATACCTTTATATACATACATATATACCTATACTGGCTCACCTGCACTGGCTTCCTGTGCACTTAAGATGTGACTTTAAGGTTTTACTACTTACGTATAAAATACTACACGGTCTAGCTCCATCCTATCTTGCCGATTGTATTGTACCATATGTCCCGGCAAGAAATCTGCCTTCAAAAGACTCCGGCTTATTAGTGATTCCTAGAGCCCAAAAAAAGTCTGCGGGCTATAGAGCGTTTTCCGTTCGGGCTCCAGTACTCTGGAATGCCCTCCCGGTAACAGTTCGAGATGCTACCTCAGTAGAAGCATTTAAGTCCACTCACCCTGGACATTCAAGCGTGTTTCTCGGTTCCGAAAATTGTTACCCAGAATTACCAGGAATTTCCCTCACCCCCATTGACTTTAAATGGGAAATTATACAATCTACTGCCTATCCCACATTTCTCATCCGATTTGAACTATTCCAACATCCACTCACCTTGGACATTCAAACAGGTTTCCCGGTTCCGAAAATTATTACCCGTAATTACCAGGAATTTCCCTCACCCCATTGACTTTAAATGGGAAATTATACAATCTACTGCCTATCCCACATTTCTTATCCGATTTGAACTGTTCCAACATCCGCACACTCCACTCACCCTAGAAATTCAGGCATGTTTCTTGGTTCTGAAAATTGTTACCCGTAATTACCAGGAATTTCCCTCACCCCCATTGAATTTAAATGGGAAATATACAATCTACTGCCTTTCCCACATTTCTCATCCGATTTGAACCATTCCAACATCCACTCACCTTGGACATTCAAACAGGTTTCCCGGTTCCGAAAATTATTACCCGTAATTACCAGGAATTTCCCTCACCCCATTGACTTTAAATGGGAAATTATACAATCTACTGCCTATCCCACATTTCTTATCCGATTTGAACTGTTCCAACATCCGCACACTCCACTCACCCTAGAAATTCAAGCATGTTTCTTGGTTCTGAAAATTGTTACCCGTAATTACCAGGAATTTCCCTCACCCCCATTGAATTTAAATGGGAAATATACAATCTACTGCCTTTCCCACATTTCTCATCCGATTTGAACCATTCCAACATCCACTCACCTTGGACATTCAAACAGGTTTCCCGGTTCCGAAAGTTATTACCCGTAATTACCAGCAATTTCCCTCACCCACATTGACTTTAAAAAGGAAATATACAATCTACTGCCTATCCCACATTTCTCATCCGTTTTGAACCGTTCCAACATCCTCATTCTCCACTCACTCTGGACATTCAAACAGGTTTCTCGGTTCCAAAAATTTTGACCCGCAATTACCAGGAATTTCCCTCACCCCCATTGACTTTAAATGGGAAATATACAATCTACTGCCTATCCCACATTTCTCATCCGATTTGAACCGTTCCAACATCCACTCACCCTGGACATTCAAGCATGTTTCTCGGTACTGAAAATTGTTACACGTAATTACCAGGAATTTCCCTCACCCCATTGAATTTAAGTGGGAGATACACAATCTACTCCCCTATCCCACATTTCTCATCCGATTTGAACTGTTCCGACATCCACTCACCTTGGACTTTCAAGCATGTTTCTCGGTTCCGAAAATTGTTACCAGAATTACCAGGAATTTCCCTCACCCCCATTGACTTTAAATGGGAAATATACTATCTACTGCCTATTCCACACTTTCTTATCCGATATAAACCGTTCCGACATCCTCACACTCCACTCACCCTGGACATTCAAACATGTTTCTCGGTACTGAAAATTGTTACCCGGATTTACCAGGAATTTCCCTCACCCCCATTGACTTTAAATGGGAAATATACAATCTACTGCCTACCCCACACTTTTTTATCCGATATGAACTGTTCCAACAACCACACACTCCACTCACCCTGGACATTCAAGCATGTTTCTCGGTTCCGAAAATTGTTACCCGGATTTACCAGGAATTTCCCTCACCCCCATTGACTTTAAATGGGAAATATACAATCTACTGCCTATTCCACACTTTTTTATCCGATTTGAACCGTTCCGCACACTCCACTCACCCTAGACATTCAAGCATGTTTCTCGGTTCCGAAAATTGTTACCCAGAATTACCAGGAATTTCCCTCACCCCCATTGACTTTAAATGGGAAATATACAATCTACTGCCTACCCCACATTTTTTATCCGATTTGAACCGTTCCAACACCCGCACACTCCACTCACCCTGGACATTCAAACATTTCAGTTCCACTCACGCGGTTTGGCGCGATTCCTACCGGGATTGCAATTAACTGAAAAGAAGGGCCTCATGAAAAAGGATGAGAATTTTCTTTGCATATATTTACGCAGGGCAAAAATAAACACATTTGAACTAAATTCAAAATAAATACTATGATGTTGCTGTGGTAAACCTGCCAATGGAATTCAAGTGCAAACGCAAATACAGCCTTACCACCTTTGGTTCTAATTTTTGTGCTTAAATACACGTATACATGACTTTAGCGCCAGATTTCTTCTGTTTGTTTGATATTGTCATTACTGCCACAAGTGGTGGAAAAGTGTATTACAACTGAGTAGCGAGAAACGGATATTTTTTGCCGTCCCTCAAAGGGGGCCCTGTGGTTAAGAACAACTGATCCAGACCACAAAGAAGTGTGTTAAATGTAGATTAGAATCATCAAGGGTCTCTTTCAACATTTCCTGCTTCTCTCTGATGCTGAAAAACTGGTCCGCGCTTTAGTGACCTTGAGGCTGGATTACTGTAATTCCTTATCGACAGGTTGCTCAAGCCCGTCTTTACGTCCGACAGCTGCAGTCGACGGCCGCACTCCGTGTTGACGAGGGGTCCAACGTGCGGTGATCGGCAAGTCAATCCCCGGCCTATGCGTCGGCCAATTTTGCATCCAAACCGAGAATCCTAAGAATCCTCGTATCGGCGCTCGCCGAGCTCATTAGGCGTGCTTATCGCAGACGCTGACGTGCACACCCCAACCACGGGCGCACTACCGATATAGCGTGGCTGCATGATAGGTGAGGGCTTTAAAGAAGCTTTGTGAGATAAACCCAAAGCCCAGCTGTGCTCTTCTACAACAAACGCACACACGCTGACAGCCTGCGAACGTCAGCCCGCCGACATAATCGGCACAAAGTCCGACTTTCCAGGCTCCGCTCATGAGTTGATTTTTGCCGTTCAACGCGACTTATTTCGGTGAAACGTTTAGCATTTTTAAACATTGGTGGGTTGCCGTATTTCCTTGGATTGCCGCCGGGGCGCTGATTAATTTAAAACCTCATGCGGTAAATTTAGGCCTACGCTTATAAATTTGAGTGTGATGTAAGGATACCATCATAAAAAGCACATTTAATAAAAAAAACGTTATTATGGTCTTACCTTTACTTATAAATGAAGTCCATGCGCAGCTCCTTCTGATCAAAAGCATCGATAACTTGTTCATAGAAGTCTTCCTTATCTTTCTTCAGTTTTAAAAGTCTCTCCCTCGATGGAGATCACCCTTTATTACTTTCTTCTTCGATTGAAAGCCCAGTTTAGAACACTTTTTTATTTTAGATATGTAATCCCCCGTGTTAAAAGTGCAAGCGAGAGGAAAAAATAAACGATCGCTGCTTGTTGTCACTTCTTCTGCAGCCGAGTTGTCGCAGGAAGGATCACTAGCGCCCTCTACCACCAGGAGGCGGGAGTCATTTAATGACTAATATTTGACACACGCAGCTACGGTATATTGATAAAACATAGTTGCTTACTGTTCTTTTTAGCATATTCAACAGCTTGGACCGTAAATCCTACTGAATAGCTCTTAATCTTCTACCCTTTATGCGATTTCAAATTTTGAAAATGATGACAGGTGAAGTGTCACTTGTGACGTGACGAGTTTGACCCGGTGGAAATTTTAGGCATATGCTAATTATTTGGCGAAACGAGTTTGACCCGGCGGAGATTGTAGACATGCGCTAATAAAAATAATATTTTGCAAAACGAGTTTGACCCGGGGTTTATCCTGAGCTGGCGGTAATGCTAAGCATGGGCTAATTATTTTGCGAAACGGCAGTAATTCTAGTCAGGCGCATACTATATTCAAAGAAATACGGTAATAATTTTTCAGTGCCTTGACGTTAGAGTGTCCGCCCTGAGGTTGTGAGTTCAAACCCCGGCCGAGTCATACCAAAGACTATACATTGCGAAAGCTTGATCATACTACGCTTGTACTGGCTTCCTGTGCACTTAAGATGTGCCTTTAGGGTTTTACTACTTACGTATAAAATACTACACGGTCAAGCTCCGTCCTATCTTGCGGATTGTATGTCCCGGCAAGAAATCTGCGTTCAAAGAACTCCGGCTTATTAGTGATTCCCAGAGCCCACACAAAGTCTGCGGGCTATAGAGCGTTTTCTATTGGGGCTCCAAGACTCTGGAATGCCCTCCCGGTAACAGTTCGAGATGCCACCTCAGTAGAAGCATTTAAGTCTCACCTTAAAACTCATCTGTATACTCTAGCCTTTAAATAGACCCCCTTTTTAGACCAGTTGATCTGCCGCTTCTTTTCTTTTCTACTGTGCCCCCCTCTCCCTTGTGGAATGGGGGACATGTCCGGTGGCCATGAATGAAGTGCTGGCTGTTCAGAAGTGGACCGCTCGCCTGTGCATGGGTTGGGGACATCTCCGCTTGGGATGGTCTCCTGCCGGCCCCACTATGGACTGGACTCTCGCTACTATGTTAGATCCACTAAGGACTGGACTTTCCTAATATTAAGCTAGACCCACTTGACATCCATTGCATCCGGTCTAGCGGTCCTCCCCAGGGTTATTCATAGTCATTCACATTGACATCCCACTGGGTTGTGAGTTTTTCCTTGCCCCTTATGTGGGCTCTGAACCGAGGATGTCGTTGTGGCTTGTGCAGCCCTTTGAGACACTTGTGATTCAGGGCTATATAAATAAACTTTGATTGATTGAACGGTGCCACCCGAACGCCTCCCTAGGGAGGTGTTTAGGGCACGTCCAGCTGGTAGGAGGCCACGGGGAAGACCCAGGACACGTTGGGAAGACTATGTCTCCCGGCTGGCCTGGGAACGCCTCGGGATCCCCCGGGAAGAGCTAGACGAAGTGGCTGGAGATAGGGAAGTCTGGGCTTCCCTGCTTAGGCTGCTGCCCCCGCGACCCGACCTCGGATAAGCGGAAGATGATGGATGGATGGATGGATGGATGATTGAACGGTATAAAAATGGGACCCTTAGCGTCAAAGGGTTGGAATTGGGGGTTAAATCACCAAAATGATTCCCGGGCGCGGGCCACCGCTGCTGCTCACTGCTCCCCTCACATCCCAGGGGGTGAACAAGGGCATGGGTTGAATGAAATTTAATTTCACCACACCTTGTGTGTGTGACAACTGGAATTGCCACAAGATATTCAGCACTATATTGCCGTCTGCTGATTAAAGTGGAAAGTGCAAATTGCTCACGTTTCATGTGTCAGGGAAAGTGCGGCGAACGGGGCTTTCCCGCAGTTTTCAGCCCACTGACCCGCTGTCACACTGACCCACTCAGTGTGGTGATTGATGTCCCTGAGCTGACCTCAAACACCCCCCTCCCCCCCGCCGGTCTTGAGCAGCTCTAATTAGCTTAGCACGTTGACCCGCTGGCACCCAACATCTCGAGGGATTTTCCTCCTTCGCCGAGCAGTCGCCGCACGAGACGGCGCCCAGAGCGACCGTCCATGCGACTGCGTCCCTCGAGGTGGCGACTGACAGAAGTCGCTTTTTGAACACAGACTGACAGGTCTGGAAAGTGCTCCGCAGATTTGGGCGGTACTCTCGGTAGTCCATCTGCACCATGCTGGACTTAGTACACCCTCCCCCTTCCTGGTAACCTGCTAACCTTCCCAAAATACGCCTTGAGAGCTGTGCTGCAGGTCAATTAGTCGAGACACGAGGGCCGGCCCTTGGCTTAAACACTGAATGCAGTCGTTTCGGGGCCACAACCACCAATAGGTGCACTGCCTCTGCACAAACACGAGGGAACCCTTTTTGACTCAGGGACCACACTGAGAGACGATTGGCGATAATGTGTCCGCTGATGTAAATATAAACGGAATACAACGATTTGCAAATCATTTTCAACCCATATTCAACTGAATGCACTTCAAAGACAATATTTGATGTTCAAACTCATAAACTATATCGGATAAAAAAGTGTGGAATAGGCAGTAGATTGTTTATTCCCCATTTAAAGTCAATGGGGGTGAGGGAAATTCCTGGTAATTCCGGGTAACAATTTTCGGAACCGCGAAATATGCTTGAATGTCCAGGGTGAGTGGATGTTGGAACAGTTCAAATCGGATAAAAAATGTGGGGTAGGCAGTAGATTGTATATTTCCCATTTAAAGTCAATGGGGGTGAGGGAAATTCCTGGTAATTCCGGGTAATAATTTTCAGAACCAGGAAATATGCTTGAATGTCCAGGGTGAGTGGAGTGTGAGGATGTCGGAACGGTTCAAATCGGTTAAGAACTGTGGGGTAGGCAGTAGATTGTATATTTCCCATTTAAAGTCAATGGGGGTGAGGGAAATTCCTGGTAATTCTGGATAACAATTTTCGGAACCGGGAAATATGCTTTAATGTCCAAGGTGAGTGGATGTTAGAATCGTTCAAATCGGATGAGAAATGTGGAATAGGGAGTAGATTGTATATTTCCCTTTTAAAGTCAATGGGGGTGAGGGAAATTCCTGGTAATTCCGGGTCACAATTTTCGGAACCGGGAAATATTCTTGAATGTCCAGGGTGAGTGGATGTTAGAATGGTTCAAATCGGATGAGAAATGTGGGACAGGCAGTAGATTGTATATTTCCCATTTAAAGTCAATGGGGGTGAGGGAAATTCCTGGTAATTCTGGGTAAACATTTTCGGAACCGCGAAATATGCTTGAATGTCCAGGGTGAATGGAGTGTAAGGTTGTCGGAACGGTTCAAATTGGATAAAAAAGTGTGGAATAGGCAGTAGATTGTATATTTCCCATTTAAAGTCAATGGGGGTGAGGGAAATTCCTGGTAATTCCGGGTCACAATTTTCAGAACCAGGAAATATGCTTGAATGTCCAGGGTGAGTGGAGTGTGAGGATGTCGGAACGGTTCAAATCGGTTAAGAACTGTGGGATAGGCAGTAGATTGTATATTTCCCATTTAAAGTCAATGGGGGTGAGGGAAATTCCTGGTAATTCCGGGTAATAATTTTCAGAACCGGGAAACATGCTTGAATGTCCAGGGTGAGTGGAGTGTGTGGTTGTTGGAACAGTTCAAATCGGATAAAAAAATGTGGGGTAGGCACTAGATTGTATATTTCCCATTTAAAGTCAATGGGGGTGAGGGAAATTCCTGGTAATTCCGGGTAATAATTTTCAGAACCAGGAAATATGCTTGAATGAATTTTCCCTGGTGAGGGGAGTGTGCGGATGTCGGAACGGTTCAAATCGGATAAAAAATGTGGGATAGGCAGTAGATTGTATATTTCCCATTTAAAGTCAATGGGGGTGAGGGAAATTCCTGGTAATTCTGGGTAAAAATTTTCGGAACCGCGAAATATGCTTGAATGTCCAGGGTGAGTGGAGTGTGCGGATGTCGGAACAGTTCAAATCGGATTAAAAAAAATGTGGGGTAGGCAGTAGATTGTATATTTCCCATTTAAAGTCAATGGGGGTGAGGGAAATTCCTGGTAAGTCCGGGTCACAATTTTCGGAACCGTGAAATATGCTTGAATGTCCAGAGTGAGTGGAGTGTGTGGTTGTCGAAACGGTTTATATCGGATAAAAAAGTGTGGAATAGGCAGTAGATTCTATATTTTCCATTTAAAGTCAATGGGGGTGAGGGAAATTCCTGGTAATTCCGGGTAATAATTTTCAGAACCGGGAAATATGCTTGAATGTCCAGGGTGAGTGGAGTGTGAGGATGTCGGAACAATTCTAATCGGATAAAAAATGTGGGGTAGGGAGTAGATTGTATATTTCCCATTTAAAGTCAATGGGGGTGAGGGAAATTCCTGGTAATTCTGGGTAAAAATTTTCGGAACCGCGAAATATGCTTGAATGTCCAAGGTGAGTGGATGTTGGAACAGTTCAAATTGGATTAAAAAATGTGGGATAGGCAGTAGATTGTATATTTCCCATTTAAAGTCAATGGGGGTGAGGGAAATTCCTGGTAATTCCGGGTAATAATTTTCAGAACCAGGAAATATGCTTGAATGTCCAGGGTGAGTGGAGTGTGCGGATTTCGGAACGGTTCAAATCGGATAAAAAATGTGGGGTAGGCAGTAGATTGTATATTTCCCATTTAAAGTCAATGGGGGTGAGGGAAATTCCTGGTAATTCTGGGTAAAAATTTTCGGAACCGAGAAACATGTTCGAATGTCCAGGGTGAGTGGAGTGTGAGGATGTTGGAATTAACTTAAAATTTCATGGCTGCAACACGTGCCAAAGTAGTTGGGAAAGGGCATGTTCACCACTGTGTTACATCACCTTTTCTTTTAACAACACTCAATAAACGTTTGGGAACTGAGGAAACTAATTGTCGATGCTTTGAAAGTGGAATTCTTTCCCATTCTTGTTTTATGTAGAGCTTCAGTCCTTCAACAGTCCGGGGTCTCCGCTGTCCTATTTTACGCTTCATAATGCGCCACATATTTTTGATGGGAGACATGTCTGGACTGCAGGCGGGCCAGGAAAGTACCCGCACTCTTATTTTGCAAAGCCACGCTGTTGTAACACCTGCTTGGCATTGTCTTGCTGAAATAAGCAGGGGCGTCCATGATAACGTTGCTTGGATGACAACATATGTTGTTCCAAAACCTGTATGTACCTTTCAGCATTAATGGTGCCTTCACAGATGTGTAAGTTACCCATGCACCCCCATACCATCACACATGCTGGCTTTTCAACTTTGCGTCGATAACAGTCTGGATGGTTCGCTTCCCCTTTGGTCCGGATGACACAATGTCGAATATTTCCAAAAAACAATTTGAAAGTGGACTGGTCAGACCACAGAACACTTTTCCACTTTGCATCAGTCCATCTTAGATGATCTCGGGCCCAGAGAAGCCGGCGGCGTTTCTGGGTGTTGTTGATAAATGGCTTTTACTTTGCATAGTAGAGCTTTAACATGCACTTACAGATGTAGTGACTAACTGTATTTGGTGATATCCTTTAGAGATTGATGTCGGTTTTCGATACTGTGCCATTTAATGCAGTGGTCCCCAACTTTTTTGTAGCTGCGGACCGATCAACGCTTGATAATTTGTCCGGGGGGGTTCTTTCTTTCTTTATTTTTTCCTTGTCATGAAAAAGGGAGGTTTTTTGGGTTGGTGCAGTAATTGTAAGGGTGTCTTGTGTTTTTTTATGTTGATTTAGTTAAAAAAAAAAAATAATTATTCTGCGGCCCGGTACCAATCTAGCCTTGGCGTGGTTGGGGACCACTTGTCTAAGGGATCGAAGGTCACGGTCATTCAATGTTGGTTTCCGGCCATGCTGGCTGTCCAGAGTCGGGACCCGGGATGGACCGCTCGCCTGTGCATCGGTTTGGGGACATCTCCCCGCTGCTGACCCGTCTCCGCTCGGGATGGCCCCACTATGGACTGGACTCTCACTATTATGTTAGAACCACTGTGGACTGGACTCTCACTTTTATGTTAGATCCACTAAGGACTGGACTCTCACTATTATGTTAGATCCACTATGGACTAGACTCTCACTATTATGTTAAAGCCACTATGGACTGGACTCTCACTATTATGTTAGATCCACTATGGACTGGACTCTCACTATTATGTTAGATCCACTATGGACTGGACTCTCACTATCAAGTTAGATCCACTATGGACTGGACTCTCACTATTATGTTAGATCCACTATGGACTGGACTCTCACTATTATGTTAGATCCACTATGGACTGGACTCTCACTATTATGTTAGAACCACTGTGGACTGGACTCTCACTTTTATGTTAGATCCACTAAGGACTGGACTCTCACTATTATGTTAGATCCACTATGGACTGGACTCTCACACTATTATGTTAGATCCACTATGGACTGGACTCTCACACTCTTGTGTTAGATCCACTATGGACTGGACTCTCACTATTATGTTAGAACCACTGTGGACTGGACTCTCACTTTTATGTTAGATCCACTAAGGACTGGACTCTCACTTTTATGTTAGATCCACTAAGGACTGGACTCTCACTATTATGTTAGATCCACTATGGACTGTCCATCCATCCATTTTCTACTACTTGTCGCAGGGGGTCGTTGGAGCCTATCTCAGTTGCATTCGAGCGGAAGGCAGTGTACACCCCGGACAAGTCGCCATCTCATCGAAGGGCCACTATGGACTGAACTTTCACTATATTATGCTAGACCCACTCGAACTCCATTGCGTCCGGTCTCCCCTAGAGTGTGTGTGAGGAGGGGAGGGGGAGGGGGGGGGGGGTGTCACCCACATCTGTGGTCCTCTCCAAGGGTTTTCTCATAGTCATTCACATTGACATCCCACTGGGTTGTGAGTTTTTCCTTGCCCTTTTGTGGGATCTAATCCGAGGTTGTCGTTGTGGCTCGTGCAGCCCTTTGAGACACTTGTGATTTAGGGTTTTACAAATAAACATTGATTTATTGATGGTCCCTGCGCCAACTAGGTTCTATTGTTATGAATGTACTTACCACAGATATTGCCCTCCAAAATAATCTCTGTTTTTAAAGAAATAACATTAGATAAACTCTAGTCACTTTCCTCTGGTACATATAAAAAAAAGCTGTTATTCATCAACTGCTCAAAACATCTCACCTCAATTCGGACCTGCTGGTAAACTACCAGTGTCCCACCCTCCCTTTATTTCGAAAATCCTAGAAAAAGCTGTTGTGGAAAGAGGCAGTGACGTCGAATTCTCGGGTACTCTGGCGGTTCCCTTCTCCCCATGAAAACGACAATGCCGGAGTTTTCAGACCTTCCCACTCTGAAGGCTGTCCTTGAAAACTCTCGTTTCAGACCACCAAAAAGGTTGTGTGCGTGGGGATAAAAGGCTAACTTTAGGGTTTCTGTGGGGTCAGGCGCTAAGCTACCAGACACTGAACGTGGGAAAACTTTCTCACCGAATGAGATCCAGCAGCGCGTCGGCAGAGCTGGTCATTGGCTTCTTGCTCTCATCGGAGTCCTCCTTCTGAGCAGCTCCACCGGGGTGGATGATGTACACCATGACGATGCCCACGACCACAGCCACGAAGGTGGTCCAGAGGTAGTAGGAGATGGTCATGATGCCCAGGCGGCTGGAGCATTTGGCATCCAGAGCCGCCAGACCCGACATCAAACTGAAATATGCAAAGATGAAGAAAGAGAGAAAAGTAAGGACACAATTAGAACAATTGGCGGCACATCCGGCCGGCCACACATTTTCCAAATAGGCTTGATAAAATTTGGGCTGATCATGCATGCAGTACTCGTGCCACCTTGCAGGGGGCAACAACAGCTTCACAGTGAATCAGCAGTGGGGTGAGTAGAAGAAGATTATTTATTCAACCCTGGATAAAAATCTGAAATCTACCGACCCAATACCCTTTTACAATTCCATACCATGTGGTATCTGAACCGAAGATGTTGTTGTGGCTTGTGCAGCCCTCTGAGACACTTGTGATTTAAGTCTTTATGAATAAACATTGATTGATGGATTGATACCAACCTACCAACAGGTTGACATTTATAAAGAAGGACCCCGCCTTCTGCCCGAATGCAGCTGAGATAGGCTCCAGCACCCCCCTATCCATCCATCTTCAACCGCTTATCCGGAATCGGGTCGCTGGGACAACAGCTTCAGCAGAGACCCCCAGACTTCCCTCTCCAGAGCAACATTAGTACCTTCCTCCTGGGGGATCCCAAAGCGTTCCCAGGCCAGAGAGGAGATTTAATCCCCCCATCTGGTCCTTGGCCTGCCGTGGGGTCTCTTCTCAGTGGGACGTGCAACGAGGACCTCCCTAGTGAGGCATCCGCACGAGATGCCCGAACCACCTAAACTGGCTCCTTTCCAAGCGAAGGAGCAGCGGCTCTACTCCGAGTCTCTTTTGAGTGACTGAACTTCTCACCCTATCTCTAAGGGAGGTGCCAGCCACCCTTCTGAGAAAACTCATTTCGGCCGCTTGTATCCGCGATCTTACTCTTTCGGTCATGACCCACATTTCATGACCATAGGTGAGAGTAGACCGAGAGCTTTGCCTTCTGGCTCAGCTCTCGTTTCGTCACAACAGTGCGGCAGAGAGACTGCAATACGGCGCCAGCTGCTCCGATTCTCCGGCTGATTTCCTTCTCCATCTTCCCCTCACTCGTGAACAGGACCCCGAGATACTTGAACTCCTCCATCTGGGACAGAGTCTCGTTCTCTACCTGGACTGTAAAAGCCATCGGTTTACTGCTGAGAACCAGGACCTCAGACTTGGAGATGCTGATCCTCATTCCAGCCGCTGAACACTCGACTGCGAACTGATTCAGTGAGAGCTGATTTTATAAGGCTATCAATCTCATTCCAGATCACTGGACCTCTAGAGCAGTGGTTCTTAACCTGGGTTCGATCGAACCCTAGGGGTTCGGTGAGTCGGCCTCAGGGGTTCGGCGGACGTCAAAACAGACCCGACTCATCGTGTAAATACAATCTTCTCCCTATCGGCGTATTACGGCTACGGCAACAGCTGACTGATTAGCAGGTGTGTCATTTGTTGTGAGTTCATGCACTGTCTTGGTTTTGTTTTTTTGAACAAGCTGATGTTCATGCACGGTTCATTTTGTGCACCAGTAAAAAAAAACAAGGTTAAATTTTAGTATGGGGAACATATTCACCATTAACTAGTTGCAAAATAGTAACATTTTTGTATACTCTAGCCTTTAAATAGACTCCCTTTTTAGACCAGTTGATCTGCCGTTTCTT
Organism: Nerophis ophidion; assembly: GCF_033978795.1. Lineage (NCBI taxonomy): Eukaryota > Metazoa > Chordata > Actinopteri > Syngnathiformes > Syngnathidae > Nerophis > Nerophis ophidion. Next base: position 85,302,072 of record NC_084614.1, on the reverse strand, counting down.
TTCTTTTTTCTCCTATGTCCCACTCTCCCTTGTGGAGGGGGTCCGGTCCGGTCCGATCCGGTGGCCATGTACTGCTTGCCTGTGTATCTGCGCTGCTGATCCGCCTCCGCTTGGGATGGTTTCCTGCTGGCTCCGCTGTGAACGGGACTCTCGCTGCTGTGTTGGATCCGCTTTGGACTGGACTCTCGCGGCTGTGTTGGATCCAGTATGGATTGAACTTTCACAGTATCATGTTAGACCCGCTCGACATCCCTTGCTTTCGTCCTCTCCAAGGTTCTTAGTCATCATTGTCACCGACGTCCCACTGGGTGTGAGTTTTCCTTGCCCTTATGTGGGCCTACTGAGGATGCCGTAGTGGTTTGTGCAGCCCTTTGAGACACTAGTGATTTAGGGCTATATAAGTAAACATTGATTGATTGATTGATCTTAACTAGTCATTATTAAGGCCTTATTATAATCCTAACCCTAACCACATAACTCTAAATTAAGTCTTTATTACTTAGAATATGTTCCCCTAGTGTCCAAATAACTCTAAATTGGTCATGATCTGTGGTCTGGATTATGTTTATCTTTTGTTAGTTTTTGGACTCTTCCTGTTTGCGCTCCCTTGTTTTGTTTGGTTGCCATGCCGACTTATGATCGTTCCGTCATGACGGAAGGGTCGCAGCTTACTGCGAGGTTTTTTCTCCCGGGATGCAAATGGACTATTTCGGACAAGGCTTGAAGGTAGGAACATCGATAAATCTTGGCAGGGCATGAGGTAAACGAACAAACTATGGCGTGGAACAAACACAAAACTGTGGCATGAAACAAACAAACTATGACTTCGAGCAAACACAAAACTGTGGCATGAAATAAACAAGACTCACGTGGACACGGCATGAATCGAGCAACACGAACTGTGGTATCGCATGAAAACAAGCAATGACGCCAGGCCGACTGACTGGCAAAGACAGGCTTAAATAAGGGTCTTGATTAGAAACGGGTGCGCGGTCCAAACATCAGAGGCAGGTGAAAATCATAAGCCGGCATGGTAACGAAACAACAAAGGGGGGCGCAAACAGGAAGTAAAACATAATCCAGATCACAGATCATGACAAAATGGTGGGGTTTGGTACCTCCAACAAGATAAAGAACCACTGCTCTAGAGTCTATACTAAAGCTTGAACACTTTAAATGACGTTTGATAAAGGTTAACTTCTCGTCTTCGGTCTATGAGAAGGAGCGGTCACTGGAATGATCTGGCAGGGTCTGTAATTGAATCCGTGCACTACGTTACACGTAATACAAGCACTGCGGAATCCGTTGCGCTCGGTAAGCTTCAGAAGACTGTACCCTTGGAAAAAAAGAGGATCCGACGGAGCATTTAAGTTTACCCGGGATATAACACGTATTCGTATTCGTCCGAGTCCATGGTTCTCGCCCGGAAAAGGGTGGAGTGCCATCCCCGGGTTGGGGAGGAGACCCTGCCCCAAGTGGAGGAGTTCAAGTACCTAGGAGTCTTGTTCACGAGTGGGGGAAGAGTGGATCATGAGATCGACAGGCGGATCGGTGCGGCGTCTTCAGTAATGCGGACGTTGTACCGATCCGTTGTGTTGAAGAAGGAGCTGAGCCGGAAGGCAAAGCTCTCAATTTACCGGTCGATCTACGTTCCCATCCTCACCTATGGTCATGAGCTTTGGGTCATGACCGAAAGGATAAGATCACGGGTACAAGCGGCCCAAATGAGTTTGGGTCTCTCCCTTAGAGATAGGGTGAGAAGCTCTTCCATCCGGGAGGAACTCAAAGTAAAGCCGCTGCTCCTTCACATGGAGAGGAGCCAGATGAGGTGGTTTGGGCATCTGGTCAGGATGCCACCCGAACGCCTCCCTAGGGAGGTGTTTAGGGCACGTCCAACCGGTAGGAAGACCCAGGACACGTTGGGAAGACTATGTCTCCCGGCTGGCCTGGGAACGCCTCGGGATCCCCCGGGAAGAGCTAGACGAAGTGGCTGGGGAGAGGGAAGTCTGGGTTTCCCTGCTTAGGCTGTTGCCCCCACGACCCGACCTCGGATAAGCGGAAGAAGATGGATGGATGGATAACACGTATTGGCTTTCTTCTGAAGAATCTCCTGTTTGGTAAAATAACGAGGATAGGCCTTGATGTCCTGGGGTCTGGCGCTGTCCTGTTCTTAAGGACTAATTGCCGCAGGGACGAAGGATGGAAATTAGGCACCAGCGTCCTCATCGTGTCCCTGGTTTAAAAATACAGTCAAAGAAAAAAACTATACGGTGGATATAGACTTTTATTAATATGTCGATATTTTTAGGCCATATCACGATACACCATAGATAGATAGATAGATAGTACTTTATTGATTCCTTCAGGAGAGTTCCTTCAGGAAAATTAAAATTCCAGCAGCAGTGTACAGAGTTGAGATCAATTTAAAAAAGAGTAACAAGTAAATAATGGGGCTTTAAAAGGAAACAAAATAGAGAAATGTTACAAAAAGAATAAAAACAATGGGAATAACAATATAACAGTAAAATAAGACTATAACAAGACAAAGTAGGCAGTAGTGACCATGTTATGAAAACGTATTGCACTGTTATTGTTTTGCATCCCCTGTCATCCTAGTACCCCCCCGTACCCCCGTCCCAGAGAGGAGTTGTACAGTCTAATGGCGTGTGGGACAAAGGAGTTCTTGAGTCTATTAGTCCAGCACTTGGGATGAAGCAGTCTAGAACTGAACAGGCTCCTCTGGCTACTGATAACACTATGCAGAGGGTGACTGGCATCATCCAGGATGCTCACTAGTTGGTCCACAGTCCTCTTCTCTGCCACCGTCACCAGTGAGTCCAGTTTCATTCCCATTGTAGAACCGGCCCGCCTGATCAAGTCTGGAGCTGTCCTTCTTAGATGTACTGCCCCCCACCCCAGCACACTACCATGTAGAACAGAACACTGGAAACCACAGGAGTTTTCTACAAATGTTGAAGGACTGCAGTCTCCTGAGGAAGTGCAGCCTGCTCTGTCCTTTCTTGTACTGGTGGTTAACAGTCCAGTCCAGCTTATTGTCCACCCAAACCCCGAGGTACTTGAATGAGTCCACGGTCTGTACCTCAACTCCCTCGATCACAATAGGTTGTGACCGTGGCCTCGACCTCCCAAAGTCAATGACCGGCTCCTTGGTCTATACATATATCTCCATAGTAACTAGTACATCATATATTGAAATACTTTGTATAGTTCATGACTTAGGGTCATTTGAAAACATCTCTGCATATCATAACGTTGTTGGGCCAGATTGAAAAGCTCAGCTCTGCAATAAGGGAACTCCATTGTCCCTTTAAGCTAAATGCTGTAGGTGATTAGAATCAAAATGCAATATCATATAATAGGACTAAACTGAGGAGCAAGAGCCTTGCCTGCTCTGCTAATAGATTGTAGTCCCGGCTCCCAAATCAGATCAGTAAAAAGTCAAGCTGGGGTTGATTGGCAGCTTTGCCCGACATCAATCTTCTAAAAAAAAAAAAACGGGCACACAAACCGTTGTTGTGGGCCAGATGTTTGCGTACTTGCAGGACTGATTGTTTTGTAATTCATTTGCCTGGGGAAGCCAAAACAAACAAAACAATGAAGTGGTTTCCTAAACCGCAATTATTTTGATTGCTTGGTGCAGAAATTGAAAAAGACCAAGCTACTGGAGAGGGGGGTGGGGGGAGAGTTGCGGGTGAGTGACATTGTTTTTGTTTGCCCCTCCACAAATGTAACCAGGAATAGCAGGTATATTTGAATCTTAACGATAGGGTCAATTGTCCGAATAATTCTATCTAAATTATCACAAAAACTTTGTGTTGAATTGAGTTCCCAGTGACTGAGATAGATATCTACATATATCCATATTCAAGAGTTATTTATTCTCTTAATTAGTCATATTTGAAAACAGCCAAGTGGTGTGCTCGGGTTAACCTCGAGCTTGGAATGTGACGGGTAGCCATAACACCCTTGTTATCTTTTCTTGCCCCAGGCTTAGAAGGAGAATAGATATGTGGATTCGCTCTGAGGGGGGCTAGTGAGGTATGGAAAAAGGCAAGACTTCCGTAGGGGTTTCAGATCAACTTGGGCGATGCGATTGGAATGTGTTGTTCATAGATTGGTCTCCCCAAAGCTTTGGAATAAAATGTCAAAATACCTATTCTGTCTGGGATTCATCTAAAATCAGCGTATGTGTCATCAAAAGAACTTGGGGGTGACCAGCAGTTTAAATTCCCTCCGAGGAACATCTGGTTCAAACGCAACACCAGCTAGAAGACCAAAAGCCGTCTTTGAACCTACCAAGAGTAAGGTTCGTAAAACTCCGCCGTGTAAGGTGGGAGGCAACATGAACGTGTTCCTGTTTCTTTCATGTATGGTAATAAAACAGAAAGATATCGTCTGACCCAAGAACTGCAAACGCGAAGAGAAAGCAGGACGCGACTCCCTTCCAGGCGACCTCCTTTTTTGAACTCCTTTCTTTGAACTGTTTTACGACCTTTTCCGTGAACTGTACTCGACCCTCGTCCCTTATGAAACAGCTGTTGACATGTGGTCAGAGAAAGTCCAAAATAAAGGGGGAGAAAGACAACCTTTTGCCAGAGCGTGCTGAGACACTGCACAAGAGTGTAGTCTGTCCGGGCGTCTCTCCTCAAATTGAGCCAAATTTGATGAATTATTTTCTTCTCGTCTTGTTTAATACAATAGATGAACCTGACACAATGGTAAATATATTTTGGACACATTGTTTTGTTACGGGTCTTGCAGCTACAAAACCCGTTTCCATATGAGTTGGGAAATTGTGTTTGATGTAAATATAAACAGAATACAATGATTTGCAAATCCTTTTCAACCCATATTCAGTTGAATATGCTACAAAGACAACATATTTGATGTTCAACTGATAAACATTGTGGCAATAGATACTGATAAAGTTGATGAATGTTCATCAAACACTTATTTGGAACATCCCACAGGTGTGCAGGCTAATTGGGAACAGGTGGGTGCCATGATTGGGTATAAAAACATCTTCCCAAAAAATGCTCAGTCTTTCACAAGAAAGGATGGGGCGAGGTACACCCCTTTGTCCACAACTGTGTGAGCAAATAGTCAAACAGTTTAAGAACAACGTTTCTCAAAGTGCAATTGCAAGAAATTTAGGGATTTCAACATCTACGCTCCATAATATCATCAAAAGGTTCAGAGAATCTGGAGAAATCACTCCACGTAAGCGGCATGGTTTGAAACCAACATTGAATGACCGTGACTGTGGAACCCTCAGACAGCACTGTATCAAAAACCGACATCAATCGCTAAAGGATATCACCACATGGGCTCAGGAACACTTCAGAAAATCACTGTCACTAAATACAGTTTGTCACTACATCTGTAAGTTCAAGTTAAAGCTCTACTATGCAAAGTAAAAGCCATTTATCAACAACATCCAGAAACGCCGCCGGCTTCTCCGGGCCCGAGATCATCTAAGATGGACTGATGCAAAGTGGAAAAGTGTTCTGTGGTCTGACGAGTCCACATTTTAAATTGTTTTTGGAAATATTCGACATCGTGTCATCCGGACCAAAGGGGAAGCGAACCATCCAGACTGTTATCGACGCAAAGTGTAAAAGCCAGCATGTGTGATGGTATGGGGGTGCATTAGTGCCCAAGGCATGGGTAACTTACACATCTGTGAAGGCACCATTAATGCTGAAAGGTACATACAGGTTTTGGAGCAACATATTCTGCCATTTAAGCGCCATCTTTTTCATGGACGCCCCTGCTTATTTCAGCAAGACAATGCCAAGCCACATTCAGCACGTGTTACAACAGCGTGGCTTCGTAGTAAAAGAGTGCGGGTACTTTCCTGGCCCGCCTGCAGTCCAGACCTGTCTCCCATGGAAAATGTGTGAAGCGTAAAATAGGACAGCGGAGACCCCGGACTGTTGAAGGACTGAAGCTCTACATAAAACAAGAACGGGAAAGAATTCCACTTTCAAAGCTTCAACAATTAGTTTCCTCAGTTCCCAAACGTTTATTGAGTGTTGTTAAAAGAAAAGGTGATGTAACACAGTGGTGAACATGCCCTTTCCCAACTACTTTGTCACGTGTCGCAGCCATGAAATTCTAAGTTAATTATTATTTGCCAAAAAAAAAACAAAGTTTATGAGTTTGAACATCAAATATGTTGTCTTTGTAGCATATTCAACTGAATATGGCTTGAAAAGGATTTGCAAATCATTGTATTCTGTTTATATTTACATCTAACACAATTTCCCAACTCATATGGAAACGGGCTTTGTACTTGTTCTTATGCTTTCTTTTGGGAAGAATGGTGGAAAATTCCACAGATGCTGGCTTTTCAACTTTGCGTCGATAACAGTCTGGATGCTTCGCTTCCCCTTTGGTCCGGATGACACGATGTCGAATATTTCCAAAAACAATTTGAAATGTGGACTCGTCAGACCACAGAACACTTTTCCACTTTGCATCAGTCCATCTTAGATGATCTCGGGCCCAGAGAAGCTGGCGGCGTTTCTGGGTGTTGTTGATAAATGGCTTTTGCTTTGCATAGCAGAGCTTTAACTTGCACTTACAGATGTAGCGACCAACTGTATTTAGTGACAAGTGTTCTTGGTGATATCCTTTAGAGATTGATGATACTGTGCCATTTAAGGCAGTGGTCCCCAACTTTTTTGTAGCTGCGGACCGATCAACGCTTGATAATTTGTCCCGTAGCCCGGCGGGCGGGGGGGTTCTTTCTTTATTTATTTTTTCCTTGTCATGAAAAAGGGAGGTTTTTTGGGTTGGTCCACTTTGCATCAGTCCATCTTAGATGATCTCGGGCCCAGAGAAGCCGGCGGCGTTTCTGGATGTTGTTGATAAATAGCTTTCGCTTTGCATAGCAGAGCTTTAACTTGCATTTACAGATGTAGCGACTAACTGTATTTAGTGACAAGTGTTCTTGGTGATATCCTTTAGAGATTGATGTCGGTTTTCGATACCGTGCCATTTAAGGCAGTGGTCCCCAACTTTTTTGTAGCTGCGGACCGATCAACGCTTGATAATTTGTCCCGCAGCCCGGCGGGCGGGGGGGGGTTCTTTCTTTCTTTATTTTTTCCTTGTCATGAAAAAATAATAAATAAATAAATGATAAATGGGTTGTACTTGTATAGCGCTTTTCTACCTTCAAGGTACTCAAAGCGCTTTTGACACTACTTCCACATTTACCCATTCACACACACATTCACACACTGATGGAGGGAGCTGCCATGCAAGGCGCCAACCAGCACCCATCAGGAGCAAGGGTGAAGTGTCTTGCTCAGGACAAAAAGGGAGGTTTTTTGGGTTGGTCCACTTTGCATCAGTCCATCTTAGATGATCTCGGGCCCAGAGAAGCTGGCGGCGTTTCTGGGTGTTGTTGATAAATGGCTTTTGCTTGGCATAGTAGAGCTTTAACTTGCACTTACAGATGTAGCGACCAACTGTATTTAGTGACAGTGGTTTTCTGAAGTCTTCCTGAGCCCATGTGGTGATATCCTTTAGAGATTGATGTCGGTTTTTCATACAGATATTCAATGTTGGTTGAATATCTCCGCTTACGTGGAGTGATTTCTCCAGATTCTCTGAACCTTTTGATGATATTATGGAACGTAGATGTTGAAATACTTAAATTTCTTGCAATGTCACTTTGAGAAAGGTTGTTCTTAAACTGTTTGACTATTTGCTCACGCAGTTGTGGACAAAGGGGTGTACCTCGTTGAACGTGCATAAGAGGAGTGCTGCAGTGCCGAAGTGGAAGGTCAATGAATTGTTCATAAAATGGTTGTATTAATTGTACTCAAGGAAAAAAAAAATACATCTCCCTTGGTCTGGTAAGTGCAGCATGAAGATTGGACCTAAAAGCAAACATAGAGTAAGGAGAATAAGCGTATGATGTAAAGTATTTACCTTAAGTACTCTTCAAGCGTTGAGTGTCTGAATCTACGACGAAAGTCCATAAAAATCTATGGTACGATTTTTAAATGATTAATTTGCGTTTTTTTTTTTTTGCATGGCACAGGTGTCGCATGGTTCGCAGATGGATGCCCGGAAGCAGGGTGCAGGTAAGAAAGATGATTTATTGCCATAAACAAGCATTATTGTCTTGTCGATGTCACGTCTTGTCGCTCTTGTGTCGTTGCTACCTGTCGTGATTTGTCGATGTCATCATTACAGCTACGTCGTGCTACTATTTGTCCTTGTCGTCGTAGCGGTAAGCTGTTCCTGTTAGCTATTTGTAGTTAGTTTTCTCCTAGCTTTTTGGTTTCGTGTTTTCTTGTTAGCCATTAGCTGTTTTCAGTTTTTCTGTTTCCTGCTAGACACCTGTTAGCTTCCACGCTAGGCCTTTTGTTTGTTATCCGCCCACGTGCGCGCTTTTGGTTTGAACCCTTTGTTTGGTTTTGTTCTAGTTGTTTATATTAAAACCATGTTTTCTCACTCCATGCCTGCCTCCTTCTCTTCTCTGTTTTAGTTTCTCCTCTGTGTGTTTAGTATTTCCTGTCCTTGGTTCCTGTCAGCACTCTTATTTTGGTTCAGCTTCCTGTTTGTCTCCCCGAGTGCTTTGTTTCCCCTCAGCTGTGGCTGATTGGCACCTGGCCACACCTGATGTTAATCAGCCAGCTCCTGTTTTACCTGCTTTCTTCCTCCAGTCAGTGCTGGATTATTGTCTTGTCGCTCTTGTGTCGTTGCTACCTGTCCTGATTTGTCGATGTCATCATTACAGCTACGTCGTGCTACTATTTGTCCTTGTCGTCGTAGCGGTAAGCTGTTCCTGTTTGCTATTCGTAGTTTGTTTTCTCCTAGCTTTTTGGTTTCGTGTTTTCTTGTTAGCCATTAGCTGTTTCCAGTTTTTCTGTTTCCTGCTAAACACCTGTTAGCTTCCACGCTAAGCCTTTTGTTTGTTATCCGCCCACGTGCGCGCTTTTGGTTTGAACCCTTTTGTTTAGTTTTGTTCTAGTTGTTTATATTAAAACCATGTTTTCTCACTCCATGCCTGCCTCCTTCTCTTTTCTGTTTTAGTTTCTCCTCTGTGTGTTTAGTATTTCCTGTCCTTGGTTCCTGTCAGCTCTCTTATTTTGGTTCAACTTCCTGTTTGTCTCCCTGAGTGCTTTGTTTCCCCTCAGCTGTGGCTGATTGGCAGCTGGCCACACCTGATGTTAATCAGCCAGCTCCTATTTTACCTGCTTTGTTCCTCCAGTCAGTGCTGGATTATTGTCTTGTCGATGTCACGTCTTGTCGCTCTTGTGTCGTTGCTACCTGTCCTGATTTGTCGATGTCATCATTACAGTTACTACCTGTCGTGCTACTGTTTGTCCTTGTCGTCGTAGCGATAAGCTGTTCCTGTTTGCTATTTGTAGTTAGTTTTCTCCTAGCTTTTTGGTTTCGTGTTTTCTTGTTAGCCATTAGCTGTTTCCAGTTTTTCTGTTTCCTGCTAGACACCTGTTAGCTTCCACGCTAGGCCTTTTGTTTGTTATCCGCCCACGTGCGCGCTTTTGGTTTGAACCCTTTTGTTTAGTTTTGTTCTAGTTGTTTATATTAAAACCATCTTTTCTCACACCATGCCTGCCTCCTCTTCTCTGTTTTAGTTTCTCCTCTGTGTGTTTAGTATTTCCTGTCCTTGGCTCCTGTCAGCACTCTTATTTTGGTTCAGCTTCCTGTTTGTCTCCCTGAGTGCTTTGTTTCCCCTCAGCTGTGGCTGATTGGCAGCTGGCCACACCTGATGTTAATCAGCCAGCTCCTATTTTACCTGCTTTGTTCCTCCAGTCAGTGCTGGATTATTGTCTTGTCGATGTCACGTCTTGTCGCTCTTGTGTCGTTGCTACCTGTCCTGATTTGTCGATGTCATCATTACAGCTACTACCTGTCGTGCTACTGTTTGTCCTTGTCGTCGTAGCGATAAGCTGTTCCTGTTAGCTATTTGTAGTTAGTTTTCTCCTAGCTTTTTGGTTTCGTGTTTTCTTGTTAGCCATTAGCTGTTTCCAGTTTTTCTGTTTCCTGCTAGACACTTGGTAGCTTCCACGCTAGGCCTTTTGTTTGTTATCCGCCCACGTGCGCGCTTTTGGTTTGAACCCTTTTGTTTGGTTTTGTTCTAGTTGTTCATATTAAAACCATGTTTTCTCACTCCATGCCTGCCTCCTTCTCTTCTCTGTTTTAGTTTCTCCTCTGTGTGTTTAGTATTTCCTGTCCTTGGTTCATGTCAGCACTCTTATTTTGGTTCAGCTTCCTGTTTGTCTCCCTGAGTGCTTTGTTTCCCTTCAGCTGTGGCTGATTGGCAGCTGGCCACACCTGATGTTAATCAGCCAGATCCGATATTACGTTTCTTTCCACCCACATTTAATGCGAAACAAACACTTACCAATCGACGGATTTAAGTTGCTCCAGTGTCAAAAGATGCGAAAGTCCTGATCGTTTGGTCCGCACATTTTACCGGCGATGCTAACGCAGCTATTCGGCCATGCTATGGCTATGAATAGCGTCAATAGCTTCAGTTTCTTCTTCAATATTTTCATACTCCAACCATCTGTTTCAATACATGCGTAATCTGTTGAATCGCTTAAGCCGCTGAAATCCGAGTCTGAATCCGAGCTAATGTCGCTATATCTTGCTGTGCTAATCCCATTGTTTGTTTACATTAGCATCACTGTGTGACGTCACAGGGAAATGAACAGTGGCTTCGAAGATAGCGAAAACAAGGCACTTTAAAGCTTTATTCAGGGATATTCCAAGACCGGTAAAATTTTGAAAAAAACTTCAAAAAATACAACAAGCCATTGGGAACTGATTTTTATTGTTTTTAACCCTTTTGAAATTGTGATAATGTTCCCTTTTAAAATGTTCCAGTTGACTTACGTGGAGTGTGCTAATCAGACATATCAATGGTCACAGCATGCTAATCGATGCTAACATGCTATTTAGGCTAGCTGTATGCACATCATTTTTTCCTCATTTGTAGCTATATTTGCATCCAGCCTTTCCCTCCACCCACATTTAATGCCAAACAAACACATACCAATCGACGGATTCAAGTACACCAGTGGTCAACAGATGCGTTTGTTCTGCACATTTTACCGACGACAGCTATGCTACGACAGACACGGCACAGAGATGTGTGTATATCCCGCGACACTCAAAGCAGATGCATTTCCAACGATAAAGTCAACGAAATCACAAAGGTGAGTTTTGTTGATGTTATTCACTTATATTGACATATTTGGTCACGGCATGACTGCCGGCTAGTCGATGCTAACATGCTATTTAGGCTAGCTGTATGTACATTCGTAGCTATATTTGCATCCGGCCTTTCCCTCCACCCACATTTAACGCCAAACAAACACATACCAATCGCCGGATTTAAGTTGCTCCAGTGGTCAAACGATGCAATCGTTGGTTAGAAGGCGGTCGACAAATTCGTCCCCGTTGGCTCAATAGCTGCAGTTTTTTTCTTCAATTTCGTTTTCGCTATCTGCCTCCACACTCCAACCATCCGTTTCAATACATGCGTAATCTGTTGAGTCGTTTAAGCCGCTGAAATCCGAGTCTGAATCCGAGCTAATGTCGCTATATCTTCCTAAATGGGGGGGTGGACACACAGCTGGCGAAAATTAGGCACTTTAAAGCCTTTTTTCGGGATATTCCACAATGGGTAAAATTTTGCAAAAAACTTCGAAAAATAAAATAAGCTACTGGGAACTGATTTTTATTGGTTTTAACCCTTAAATTCCTTCCACTTCTTTCCTGACAATTTAAATCAATGTTCAAGGTATCAAGAATGTGCGAAGAAAGTCCCTCGTTTGTTCCGCACACTTTCCCGACGACAGCGATGCTACGACGGAGATGGCAAGAATGTGCGGATATCCTGCGACACTCAAAGCAGATGCATTTCCAACGATAAACTCAACGAAATCTGCAAAATCGGGGACGACGGCGGTCCCTTCCCCGCAGACGATCGAGGTAAACCCCCTGGGTATGTTGGCTAAGACTTGATTAATGCCACTTCTTTTCCCGTCTCATTTTGTCCACCAAACTTATAACGTTGTGCATGAATGCACAAAGGTGAGTTTTGTTGATGTTATTGACTAAATACTTTTAATGGAGGCTGTTTTATCCCCGTCTTCCAGCAGCCTACCTCCGTTCCCGCGTTACGAGCTGTGGGTCTCATTTCCCTGTGTTCCCCTCTGGCTTTCTGACTGCCCCCTTTTGGATCTCGAGCTCCTGCCTGCACACGGACTTTGACGCCTCTCTATTGTCCTCCCCAAGACTACCTGCCTGCTCACGGACCTCCGAGCCAGCCCTGCCGCCCTTTGGACTTCCGCCTCTCCCTCAACACTACAGGTAACACTCATCCGGTAACACACATTAACACCCTTTTGGCTTACTCACACCCCATTCCTGTATATATATATATATATATACATATACCAGTGTGAAGCGGCCGGAATGAGAATCAGCACCTCCAAATCCGAGTCCATGGTTCTCTCCCGGAAAAGGGTGGAGTGCCATCTCCAGGTTGGGGAGGAGACCCTGCCCCAAGTGGAGGGGTTCAAGTACCAAGGAGTCTTGTTCACGAGTGAGGGAAGAGTGGATCGGTGCGGCGTCTTCAGTAATGCGGACGCTGTATCGATCCGTTGTGGTGAAGAAGGAGCTGAGCCGGAAGGCAAAGCTCTCAATTTACCGGTCGATCTACGTTCCCATCCTCACCTATGGTCATGAGCTTTGGGTCATGACCGAAAGGATAAGATCACGGGTACAAGCGGCCCAAATGAGTTTGGGTCTCTCCCTTAGAGGTAGGGTGAGAAGCTCTGCCATCCGGGAGGAACTCAAAGTAAAGCCGCTGCTCCTCCACATGGAGAGGAGCCAGATGAGGTGGTTCGGGCATCTGGTCAGGTTGCCACCCGAACGCCTGTTGTTTAGGGCACGGGGAAGACCCAGGACACGTTGGGAAGACTATGTCTCCCGGCTGGCCTGGGAACGCCTCGGGATCCCCCGGGAAGAGCTAGACGAAGTGGCTGGGGAGAGGGAAGTCTGGGCTTCCCTGCTTAGGCTGCTGCCCCCGCGACCAGACGTCGGATAATCGGAAGAAGATGGATGGATGGATATAAAAAAAGAAAATCTCCTGATGATTGAGGGAACCCCTCATGAAACAGTTCTGTAGAGATGAAGTAGTGATTGTTGTGATTTTTCCCACTCATACACATATATATATATATATATATATGCCCTGTGATGAGGTGGCGACTTGTCCAGGGTGTACGCCGCCTTCCGCCTTATTGTAGCTGAGATAGGCACCAGCGCGACCCCAAAGGGAATAAATTAGGATGTATTTATTTCGTAGTACAGACGGTTTAGTATTTATTTTGGTAACCAGCCTGACCTAAGTCTCGATAATAATCTTCGAGATTAACACATGGTTTCTTAATTATTTGAAAAAGTATATCCTGCTTAACTCTAAGTAGGTTAGAGCTGGTCATGAAATACGATTAAAATCAAGAGTGAGATTGTTAATTCGGCGTTAATACTTGATCGGGCCCCTCTGTAGTAGGTAGGCCTTGAGTTGAAATACTGGGCAAAAATGACGTATTTCGTCAATAAATTTAAGGATTTTTGCATTTATTTGGAGGGTCAGCGCTATTGGAGCCATTACGTTTTATTTGATAAGAACCACGACAGACTTTGGGACATATGGTATTCTGGGGGGTTCTAAGAGACTAAGCATGTACACCAAACTGAACCGAAACCGTAATAAGTTTGTGTATAATTTCAACCTTAGAACAACATTGTCTGGTGTTCACTTCCTGAATAACTTTGTGATTTTGCTACCAGACGGTCTTGCATTTGTTTTCCTGACCCGAGAGAACAGAACGGCCTGTTCCTGCAGTTCTTGCATTAGCAGAGGGTTTTCGAACCAGCGCACACAATGACTTTGTTCACGGGAGGACACTGCCAACTGTCCCGGGGAGGTCTAAACCCAAAGAGCGACGATCCAAGCCGAGGGTTCTCTTCCCGGGGAAGAGGCATCCGCATTTGATCCAAAGCTCAATGAAGGGTCAAGCTTGTCTTTTTAGTTAATCCTGAGGAATTAAAGGACTTTTGTTTGTCCCCTCGCAAAAATAGACTGCACCCACGGCTCTGTTCCAGGACAGGGTATCTACTCTAGGACCTGGTGGACCAGGTTCCAATGACTTTTCATTCTCACAGTGCTCAGGGGGTAGAGCAGGTTGTCCAGAAACTGGAAGGCTGATCAGCCTCCGCTTGGGATGGTTTCCTGCGGACTTGGATCCGCTTTGAACCTAACTCTTGCTGCTGTGTTGGAGCCACTATGGATTGAACTTTCACAGTATCATGTTAGACCCGCTCGACATCCACATTTATCTTCCATTGTAGCCAGTTTCATTTCCTGTACCCATCCACACACAAAGTAATTGTAGGCTTGGAGCGACTTGTAGGCCTTGAGCTCATCCAGAGTGTAGGCACTAACATTGTTCACCAAATAGTTGACGATAAGTTATATCAGGATAACATTTCAAGTCCGTAGTCCATCCGTGCTTTCCCATCTCATATGGATCTTTATCAGAGTCGAGACCCAGGATGGACCCGCTCGCCTGTGTATCGGTTGGGGACATCTCTATGCTGCTGATCACTCACTCACTCATCCTCGCTCAAATTAATATAAAGTACTATCTAATATAATCTAAGTAAATAACATCTGAATCGGTCCCACTTTATAGTCTTTTTTTTTTTCTCTAGTCCTTCACTCTCACTTTCCTCATCCACGAATCTTTCATCCTCGCTCAAATTGATATAAAGTACTATCTAATATAAGTAAATAACATCTGAATCGGTCCCACTTTATAGTCTTTTTTTTTTTCTCTAGTCCTTCACTCTCACTTTCCTCATCCACAAATCTTTCATCCTCGCTCAAATTAATATAAAGTACTATCTAATATAATCTAATATAAGTAAATAACATCTGAATCGCTCCCACTTTATAGTCTTTTTTTTTCTAGTCCTTCACTCTCACTTTCCTCATCCACGAATCTTTCATCCTCGCTCAAATTAATATAAAGTACTATCTAATATAATCTAATATAAGTAAATAACATCTGAATCGCTCCCACTTTATAGTCTTTTTTTTTTCTAGTCCTTCACTCTCACTTTCCTCATCCACAAATCTTTCATCCTCGCTCAAATTAATATAAAGTACTATCTAATATAATATAATATAAGTAAATAACATCTGAATCGCTCCCACTTTATAGTCTTTTTTTTCTAGACCTTCACTCCCACTTTCCTCATCCACGAATCTTTCATCCACGCTCAAATTAATATAAAGTACTATCTAATATAAGTAAATAACATCTGAATCCCTCCCACTTTATAGTCTTTTTTTTCCTAGTCCTTCACTCTCACTTTCCTCATCCACGAATCTTTCATCCTCGCTCAAATTAATATAAAGTACTATCTGATATAATCAAATATAAGTAAATAACATCTGAATTGCTCCCACTTTATAGTCTTTTTTTTTCCAGTCCTTCACTCTCACTTTCCTCATCCACGTATCTTTCATCCTCGCTCAAATTAATATAAAGTACTATCTAATATAATCTAATATAAGTAAATAACATCTGAATCGCTCCCACTTTATAGTCTTTTTTTGTTTTCTAGTCCTTCACTCTCACTTTCCTCATCCACAAATCTTTCATCCTCGCTCAAATTAATATAAAGTACTATCTAATATAATCTAATATAAGTAAATAACATCTGAATCGCTCCCACTTTATAGTCTTTTTTTTCTAGTCCTTCACTCTCACTTTCCTCATCCACAAATCTTTCATCCTCGCTCAAATTAATATAAAGTACTATCTAATATAATCTAATATAAGTAAATAACATCTGAATCGCTCCCACTTTATAGTCTTTTTTTTCTTTCTAGTCCTTCACTCTCACTTTCCTCATCCACGAATCTTTCATCCTCGCTCAAATTAATTTAAAGTACTATCTAATATAAGTAAATAACATCTGAATCACGCCCACTTTATAGTCTTTTTTTTTTCTTTTTAATCCTTCACTCTCACTTTCCTCATCCACGAATCTTTCATCCTCGCTCAAATTAATATAAAGTACTATCTAATATAATCTAATATAAGTAAATAACATCTGAATCGCTCCCACTTTATAGTCTTTTTTTTCTAGTCCTTCACGCTCACTTTCCTCATTCACAAATCTTTCATTTTCGTTCAAATTAATATAAAGTACTATCTAATATAATTTAATATAAGTAAATAACATCTGAATTGCTCCCACTTTATAGTCTTTTTTTTTCCTAGTCCTTCACTCTCACTTTCCTCATCCACAAATCTTTCATCCTCGCTCAAATTAATATAAAGTACTAACTAATACAATCTAATATAAGTAAATAACATCTGAATCGCTCCCACTTTATAGTCTTTTTTTTTCTAGTCCTTCACTCTCACTTTCCTCATCCACAAATCTTTCATCCTCGCTCAAATTAATATAAAGTACTATCTAATATAATCTGATATAAGTAAATAACATCTGAATCGCTCCCCCTTTATAGTCTTTTTTTTTCTTCTAGTCCTTCACTCTCACTTTCCTCATCCACAAATCTTTTATCCTCGCTCAAATTAATATAAAGTACTATCTATTATAAGTAAATAACATCTGAATCCCTCCCACTTTATAGTCTTTTTTTTCTAGTCCTTCACTCTCACTTTCCTCATCCACAAATCTTTCATCCTCGCTCAAATTAATATAAAGTACTATCTAATATAATCTAATATAAGTAAATAACATCCGAATCGCTCCCACTTTATAGTCTTTTTTTTCTAGTCCTTCACTCTCACTTTCCTCATCCACGAATCTTTCATCCTCGCTCAAATTAATATAAAGTACTATCTAATATAATCTAATATAAGTAAATTACATCTGAATCGCTCCCACTTTATAGTCTTTTTTTTTTCTAGTCCTTCACTCTCACTTTCCTCATCCACGAATCTTTCATCCTCGCTCAAATTAATATAAAGTACTATCTAATATAATCTAATATAAGTAAATAACATCTGAATCGCTCCCACTTTATACTCTTTTTTTTTTCTAGTCCTTCACTCTCACTTTCCTCATCCACGAATCTTTCATCCTCGCTCAAATTAATATAAAGTACTATCTAATATAATATAATATAAGTAAATAACATCTGAATCGCTCCCACTTTATAGTCTTTTTTTTTCTTCTTCTAGTCCTTCACTCTCACTTTCCTCATCCACAAATTTTTCATCCTCGCTCAAATTAATAAAAAGTACTATCTAATATAATCTAATATAAGTAAATAACATCCGAATCGCTCCCACTTTATAGTCTTTTTTTTTCTAGTCCTTCACTCTCACTTTCTTCATCCACAAATCTTTCATCCTCGCTCACATTAATATAAAGTACTATCTAATATAATCTAATATAAGTAAATAACATCTGAATCGCTCCCATTTTATAGTCTTTTTATTCTAGTCCTTCACTCTCACTTTCCTCATCCACGAATCTTTCATCCTCGCTCAAATTAATTTAAAGTACTATCTAATATAAGTAAATAACATCTGAATCGCTTCCACTCTATAGTCTTTTTTTTTCTTTCTAGTCCTTCACTCTCACTTTCCTCATCCACGAATCTTTCATCCTCGCTCAAATTAATATAAAGTACTATCTAATATAATCTGCTGGTGCATTGACAGAACAAATATTGACTTCGGAGGTCGGAGACACCTAAGTACTGACCAAGCGCACACGGAGTTTCAAATGAGAATGTCAATGATCATTAAATCCGCCCAGCTGACATGACCCAGGTAAGCGTGGACACAGTGGGGCAAACAAGTATTTAGTCAGCCAGCGATTGTGCAAGTTCTCCCACTTCAAATGATGACAGAGGTCTGTCATTTTCATCATAGGTACACTTCAACTGTGAGAGACAGAATGTAAAGAAAAAAAATCCAGGAATTTTAAAGAATTTATTTGTAAATTATGTTGGAAAATAAGTATTTGGTCAACCATTCAAAGCTCTCACTGATGGGAGGAGATTTTGGCTCCAAATCTCAGGATACATGGCCCCATTCATTCTTTCCTTAACACGGATCAATCGTCCTGTCCCCTTAGCAGAAAAACAGCCCCAAAGCATGATGTTTCCACCCCCATGCTTCACAGTAGGTATGGTGTTCTTGGGATGCAACTCAGCATTCTTCTTCCTCCAAACACCACCAGTTGAGTTTATACCAAAAAGTTCTATTTTGGTTTCATCTGACCACATGACATTCTCCCAATCCTCTGCTGTATCATCCATGTATCCATTTTGGTATAAAATGGCGAAGTGGCTGGGGAGAGGGAAGTCTGGGTTTCCCTGCTTAGGCTGCTACCCCCGCGACCCGACCTCGGATAAGCGGAAGATGATGGATTAATGGATGGATGGCTCTTTCAACGTTTTGGGTTGCCGACCCCTCTTGCATAGTCAGTCAGTTTATCGTTTATGAACATTGTCCTCCTGAAAGACGCACTTAGGGTTGCGTGGTTGTCTTTATGTTACTCACAAAGGACTGAGAGTGTCGCTGTGTGTTCAGAATTCTTCAGGTGTCCTAACCCCGCCTTTTGTTCGAGGTACTCAGTCCTTTGTCATAGAATCACTCAATAAACGCAATACTTCACTTGACACCTGAAGTGGTCCATCAGTACGTGTATGTGTCTTCGAATTAAAGTTGATACGTTCATTTTTCTACCCTTCAAAGACTTAAGCCATGATGAATTTATGAAATAATTCACTTTCCACCAACAACATCAAATAAAAAAAATAATTATGATGATAACGGATAGGCCAAATATTGAATGACGGCAGCCATCGGACACATGCTCAGCTTTGTCTCGTCCGTCGGATACTAATTGTCTCTGGGAGTCTACGGAATGTGACACTTTCATAACAATATGTAATATGTACAATATACACACTGCAGGTATATATATCATGTAGTAACAGACACTTTCATAACAATATGTAACATGTACAATATACACACTGCAAGTATATATATAATGTAGTAACAGACACCTTCATAACAATATGTAATATGTACAATATACTCACTACTGTTTTATATATATGTATATATATATATATATGTATATATATACATATTTATATATATATATATATATATATACATATTTATATATATAATGTAGTAACAGATACCTTCATAACAATATGTAACATGTACAATATACACACTGCAAGTATATATATAATGTAGTAACAGACACTTTCATAACAATATGTAATATGTGTTATATACTCACTACTGTTTTATATATATGTATATATATATATATATATATGTATATATATACATATTTATATATATATATATATATATATATACATATTTATATATATATAATGTAGTAACAGATACCTTCATAAAATATGTAATCCGTTCAATATACACACTGCAAGTATATATATAATGTAGTAAGAGACACTTTCATAACAATCTGTAATATGTGTTATATACTCACTACTGTTTTATATATATATATATATATATATTTATATATATATATATATATATATACACAAACATATTTATATATATATATAATGTAGTAAGAGACACTTTCATAACAATATGTAATGTGTTATATACACACTACTGTTTTATATATATACATATTTATATATATAATGTAGTAACAGACACCATAACAATATGTAATCTGTTCAATATACAAACTGCAAGTATATAAATATATATAATGTAGTAAGAGACACTTTCATAACAATATGTAATATGTGTTATATACACACTACTCTTTTATATATATGTATATATATATATATGTATATATATACATATTTATATATATATATATATACATATTTATATATATAATGTAGTAACAGACACCTTCATAAAATATGTAATCTGTTCAATATACACACTGCAAGTATATAAATATATATAGTGTAGTAACAGACACTTTCATAACAATATGTAATATGTGTTATATACACACTGAAATTCTATTCATAATGTAGTGACATACACCTTCATAACAATATGTAATATGTACAATATACACACTACAAGTATATATATAATGTAGTAACAGACACCTTCATAACAATAGGTAACATGTAAACTATACACACAGAAAAAAATATATATATATATGTTGTAACAGACACCTTCATAACAATATGTAATATGTACAATATACACACTGCAAGTATATATATAATGTAGTAACAGACACCTTCATAACAATATGTAATATGTACAATATACACACTGCAAGTACATATATAATGTAGTAACAGACACCTTCATAACAATATGTAATATGTGCAATATACACACTGCAAGTATATATATATGTTGTAACAGACACCTTCATAACAATATGTAATATGTACAATATACACACTGCAAGTATATATATAATGTAGTAACAGACACCTTCATAACAATATGTAATATGTGCAATATGTACCGTATTTTGATCATTTGTATCACTTCCGCGCATTAATTTCTATTTCCATAGCAACGCACGTCTGACTTCCGGCATCAAATGTGTGTTCTTCCTTCCGGAAAAAAAAATGTGTGTGTTCTAATCATGGCAGACTTGTTAACAAACAACAAAAACAACTATTTTTGGACAAATGAGGACTCACAACCTTATCTTTTTGAAGCTGAATATACTGAGGATGAACCACTGCTACTAGAAGCCAGCCCGAAGGAAGACTGAGACGTTGGATGCAGACGGAAGCCGAAATAGTGAGTTGAAAGTGACCTTGACGCTGTATAGGTAGAACTGATTCCCCCCATTAGCTGCATTGCTAGCCACCTAAAACGAGCCGATTTGTATATCGTTGTTAACATCGCTACTTTTATGAGTAACTAATTCATTACTTTTAGGCCCGTTCCAACGCCGTCAGCGATAGCTTGGTGCAACGTGGCAGGCTATTTTTGTTTTGGTGTAGCAAGTTCAATGCAGGAAATATCTTTTTACTGGTGAGAGCAACAAACTGTATCGCACTAAAATCATCTCGATGACATATACTGGTGTAACACTACACTGTCACGCCGCAGACAACCACACATGCACACGCACAAGAGTGGAATACTGAACAACAAATCAGTGATTGAAGTGAGAAACTTGCCATCCAAGCAATACCCCGTTTGTTGACAAGAAGATATGACACCCAAGGAAGCACATTCCATCTTATTATCAAGCAGATGTACACACAATCCGTTGAAAAGAATACTGAACAACTAATCAATGATTAAAGTGAGAAACCTGCCATCCAAACAATACCCCGTTTGTTGACAAGAAGATATGACACCCAAGGAAGCACATTCCATCTTATTATCAAGCAGATGTACACACAATTTGGTGAAAAAATGTTGAACAACAAATCAATGACTTGAAGTGAGAAACTTGCCATCCAAACAATACCCCGTTTGTTGACAAGAAGATATGACGCCCATGGAATTCACATTTCATCTTTTTATTGAGCAGAGGTACACACAATCTGGTCAAAAGAATATTGAACAACAAATCATTGATTGAAGTGAGAAACTTGCCATCCAAACAATACCCCGTTTGTTGACAAGAAGATATGACGGCCATGGAAGCACATTCCATCTTATTATCAAGCAAACGTACACACAATCCGGTCAAAAGAATACTGAACAAGAAATCGATGACTTGAAGTGAGAAACTTGCCATCCAAACAATACCCCGTTTGTTGACAAGAAGACATGACGGCCATGCAGGCACATTCCATCAAGCAGAGGTACACACAATCCGGTCAAAAGAATACTGAACAACAAATCATTGATTGAAGTGAGAAACTTGCCATCCAAACAATACCCCGCTTGTTGACAAGAAGACATGACGGCCATGGAAGCACATTCCATCAAGCAGAGGTACACATGATCCGGTCAAAAGAATACTGAACAACAAATCAATGATTGGAGTGAGAAACTTGCCATCCAAACAATACCCCGTTTGTTGACAAGAAGACATGACGGCCATGGAAGCACATTCCATTTCTTTATCGAGCAGATGTACACACAATTTGGTGAAAAAATGTTGAACAAAAAATCAATGACTTGAAGTGAGAAACTTGCCATCCAAACAATACCCCGTTTGTTGACAAGAAGACATGACGGCCATGGAAGCACATTCCATCTCTTTATCGAGCAAACGTACACACAATCCGGTGAAAAGGATGTTGAACAACAAATCAATGATTGGAATGAGAAACTTGCCATCCAAACAATACCCCGTTTGTTGACAAGAAGATATAACGGCCATGGAAGCACATTCCATCTCTTTATCGAGCAGACGTACACACAATCTGGTGAAAAGGATGTTGAACAACAAATCGATGATTGAAGTGAGAAACTTGCCATCCAAACAATACCCCGTTTGTTGACAAGAAGACATGACGGCCATGGAAGAACATTCCATTTCTTTATCGAGCAAACGTACACACAATCCGGTGAAAAGATTCAAAAGAGCGACAAAGTGCTAAAGCCAACAAACGCAGCTCCATTGACGATGACCTCACACGTTGCTAGGCAACAGGCTTTTTACAAGCACAGACTCGGCACGCTGATCTTTCATGTTAGACACTTCTCAAATGCATGTGTCGCATATTTCAGGTTGTTTTTTTTTTAAGTAACAAATAAGGATTTAATTAAAAAAGCAAAGAAAAAAAACACATTTTGTCTTCTTGCTACTGGTAGTGATTGTGATGTTGGGACCATATAAGTGTTGGAGTGCTCATCAAACACTTATTTCATGCAGGTGTGCAGGCTCGTTGGCAACAGGTGGGTGCCATGGTTGGGTATAAAAGCAGCTTCCATGAAATGTTAAGTCATTCACAAACAAAGATGGGGTGAAGGTCAGCAATTTGTGGGCAAATTTTAGAACAACATTTCTCAACCAGCTATTGCAAGGAATGTAGGGATTTTACCATCTATGGTCCGTAATATCATCAAAAGGTTCAGAGAATCCGGAGAAATCACTGCACGTAAGCGACGATATTCCGGACCTTCGATCCCTCAGGCGGTACTGCATCAAAAAGCCACATTGGTGTGTAAAGGATATCACCACATGGGCTCAGGAACACTTCGCAAAACCACTGTCGGTAACTTACAGTTGGTCGCTACATCTGTAAGTGCAAGTTAAAACTCTACTATGCAAAGTAAAAGTTGCTCTGGACTGGACTCTCACTATTATTTTGGATCCACTATGGACTGGACTCTCACTGTTATGTTAGATCCACCATGGACTGGACTCTCACTATTATGTTAGATCCACTATGGACTGGACTCTCACTATTATGTTAGATCCACTATGGACTGGACTCTCACAATATTATGTTAGATCCACTATGGACTGGACTCTCACTATTATGTGAGATCCACTTAGACTGGACTCTCACTATTATGTTAGATCCACTATGGACTGGACTCTCACTATTATGTTAGATCCACTATGGACTGGACTCTCACTATTATGTTAGATCCACTATGGACTGAACTCTCACTATCATGTTAGATCCACTATGGACTGGACTCTCACTATTATGTTGGATGCACTATGGACTGGACTCTCACTATCATGTTAGATCCACTATGGACTGGACTCTCACTATTATGTTGGATGCACTATGGACTGGACTCTCACTATTATGTTGGATCCACTATGGACTGGACTCTCACTATTATGTTAGATCCACTATGGACTGGACTCTCACTATTATGTTGGATCCACTATGGACTGGACTCTCACTATTATGTTAGATCCACTATGGACTGGACTCTCACTATTATGTTGGATCCACTATGGACTGGACTCTCACTATTATGTTAGATCCACTATGGACTGGACTCACACTATTATGTTAGATCCGCTATGGACTGGACTCTCAAACTATTAGATCCACTATGGACTAGACTCTCACTATTATGTTAGATCCACTATGGACTGGACTCTCACTATTATGTGAGATCCACTTAGACTGGACTCTCACTATTATGTTAGATCCACTATGGACTGGACTCTCAAACTATTAGATCCACTATGGACTAGACTCTCACTATTATGTTAGATCCACTATGGACTGGACTCTCACTGTTTGGTTAGATCCACTATGGACTGGACTCTCACTGTTATGTTAGATCCACTATGGACTGGACTCTCACTATTAGATCCAATATGGACTGGACTCTCACTATTATGTTAGATCCACTATGGACTGGACTCTCACACTATTATGTTGGATCCACTATGGACTGGACTCTCACTATTATGTTGGATCCACTTAAACTGGACTCTCACTAATATGTTAGATCCACTATGGACTGGACTCTCACTATTATGTTAGATCCACTATAGGCTGGACTCTTACTATTATGTTAGATCCACTATAGACTGGACTCTCACAATATTATGTTAGATCCACTATGGACTGGACTCTCACTATTATGTGAGATCCACTTAGACTGGACTCTCACTATTATGTTAGATCCACTATGGACTGGACTCTCACTATTATGTTAGATCCACTATGGACTGGACTTTCACAATATTATGTTAGATCCACTATGGACTGGACTCTCACTATTATGTTAGATCCACTATGGACTGGACTCTCACAATATTATGTTAGATCCACTATGGACTGGACTCTCACTATTATGTTAGATCCACTATGGACTGGACTCTCACTATTATGTTAGATCCACTATGGACTGGACTCTCACAATATTATGTTAGATCCACTATGGACTGGACTCTCACTATTATGTGAGATCCACTTAGACTGGACACTCACTGTTATGTTAGATCCACTTTGGACTGGACTCTCACTATTATGTTAGATCCACTATGGACTGGACTCTCACTATTATGTTAGATCCACTATGGACTGGACTCACACTATTATGTTAGATCCACTTTGGACTGGACTCTCACTATTCTGTTGGATCCACTATGGACTGAACTCTCACTATTATGTTAGATCCACTATGGACTGGATTCTCACTATTATGTTAGATCCACTATGGACTGGACTCCCACTATTATGTTAGATCCACTATGGACTGGACTCTTACAATATTATGTCAGATCCACTATGGACTGAACTCTCACTGTTATGTTAGATCCACTATGGACTGGACTCTCACTATTATGTTAGATCCACTATGGACTGAACTCTCACTATTATGTTAGATCCACTATGGACTGGACTCTCACTATTATGTTAGATCCACTATGGACTGGACTTTCACAATATTATGTTAGATCCACTATGGACTGGACTCTCACTATTATGTGAGATCCACTTAGACTGGACTCTCACTATTATGTTAGATCCACTATGGACTGGACTCTCACTATTATGTTAGATCCACTGTGGACTGGACTCTCACTATTATGTTAAATCCACTATGGACTGGACTCTCACTGTTATGTTAGATCCACTATGGACTGGACTCTCACTATTATGTTAGGTCCACTATGGACTGGACTCTCACTATTTGGTTAGATCCACTATGGACTGGACTCTCACTATTATGTTAGATCCACTATGGACTGGACTCTCACTATTATGTTAGATCCACTGTGGACTGGACTCTCACTATTATGTTAGATCCACTATGGACTGGACTCTCACTGTTATGTTAGATCCACCATGGACTGGACTCTCACTGTTATGTTAGATCCACTATGGACTGGACTCTCACTATTATGTTAGGTCCACTATGGACTGGACTCTCACTATTTGGTTAGATCCACTATGGACTGGACTCTCACTATTATGTTAGATCCACTATGGACTGGACTCTCACTATTATGTTAGATCCACTGTGGACTGGACTCTCACTATTATGTTAGATCCACTATGGACTGGACTCTCACTGTTATGTTAGATCCACCATGGACTGGACTCTCACTGTTATGTTAGATCCACCATGGACTGGACTCTCACTGTTATGTTAGATCCACTATGGACTGGACTCTCACTGTTATGTTAGATCCACCATGGACTGGACTCTCACTGTTATGTTAGATCCACTATGGACTGGACTCTCACTATTATGTTAGATCCACTATGGACTGGACTCTCACTATTATGTTAGATCCACTATGGACTGGACTCTTACTATTATGTTGTATCCACTATGGACTAGACTCTCACACTATTATGTTAGATCCACAATGGACTGGACTCTCACTATTATGTTAGATCCACTATGGACTGGACTCTCACTATTATGTGAGATCCACTTAGACTGGACTCTCACTATTATGTTGGATCCACTATGGACTGGACTCTCACTATTATGTTAGATCCACTATGGACTGGACTCACACTATTATGTTAGATCCACTTTGGACTGGACTCTCACTATTCTGTTAGATCCACTATGGACTGGACTCTCACTATTATGTTAGATCCACTATGGACTGGACTCTCACTATTATGTTAGATCCACTATGGACTGGATTCTCACACTATTATGTTAGATCCACTATGGACTGGACTCTCACTATTATGTTAGATCCACTAGGAACTGGACTCTCACTATTATGTTAGCTCCACTATGAACTGGACTCTCTCACTATTATGTTAGATCCACTATGGACTGGACTCTCACTATTATGTTAGATCCACTATGGACTGGTCTCTCACTGTTATGTTAGATCCACTATGGACTGGACTCTCACTATTATGTTAGATCCACTATGGACTGGACTCTCACTATTATGTTAGATCCACTATGGACTGGTCTCTCACTGTTATGTTAGATCCACTATGGACTGGACTCTCACTATTATGTTAGATCCACTATGGACTGGACTCTCACTATTATGTTAGATCCACTATGGACTGGACTCTCACTGTTATGTTAGATCCACTATGGACTGGACTCTCACTGTTATGTTAGATCCACTATGGACTGGACTCTCACTATTATGTTAGATCCACTATGGACTGGTCTCTCACTGTTATGTTAGATCCACTATGGACTGGACTCTCACTATTGTGTTAGATCCGCTATGGACTGGATTTTCAAACTATTAGATCCACTATGGAGTAGACTCTCACTATTATGTTGGATCCACTATGGACTGGACTCTCACTATTATGTTAGATCCACTATGGACTGGACTCTCACTGTTATGTTAGATCCACTATGGACTGGACTCTCACTATTATGTTAGATCCACTATGGACTGGACTCTCACACTATTATGTTAGATCCACTATGGACTAGACTCTCACTATTATGTTAGATCCACCATGGACTGGACTCTCACTGTTATGTTAGATCCACTATGGACTGGACTCTCACACTATTATGTTAGATCCACTATGGACTAGACTCTCGCTATTATGTTAGATCCGCTATGGACTGGTCTCTCACTATTATGTTAGATCCACTATGGACTGGACTCTCACTATTATGTTAGATCCACTATGGACTGGACTCTCACTATTATGTTAGATCCACTATGGACTGGACTTTCACAATATTATGTTAGATCCACTATGGACTGGACTCTCACTATTATGTTAGATCCACTATGGACTGGACTCTCACTATTATGTTAGATCCACTATGGACTGGACTCTCACTATTATGTTAGATCCACTATGGACTTAACTCTCACTATTATGTTAGATCCACTATGGACTGAACTCTATCTATTATGTTAGATCCACTATGGACTGAACTCTCACTAATATGTTAGATCCACTATGGACTGGACTTTCACACTATTATGTTAGATCCACTATGGACTGAACTCTCACTAATATGTTAGATCCACTATGGACTGGACTTTCACTATTATGTTAGATCCACTATGGACTGAACTCTCACTAATATGTTAGATCCACTATGGACTGGACTTTCACACTATTATGTTAGATCCACTATGGACTGGACTCTCACTATTATGTTAGATCCACTATGGACTGGACTTTCACTATTATGTTAGATCCACTATGGACTGAACTCTCACTAATATGTTAGATCCACTATGGACTGGACTTTCACACTATTATGTTAGATCCACTATGGACTGGACTCTCACTATTATGTTAGATCCACTATGGACTGAACTCTCACTATTATGTTAGATCCACTATGGACTGGACTCTCACTATTATGTTAGATCCACTATGGACTGGACTTTCACTATTATGTTAGATCCACTATGGACTGAACTCTCACTAATATGTTAGATCCACTATGGACTGGACTCTCACTGTTATGTTAGATCCACTATGGACTGGACTTTCACACTATTATGTTAGATCCACTATGGACTGGACTCTCACTATTATGTTAGATCCACTATGGACTGGACTCTCACTATTATGTTAGATCCACTATGGACTGAACTCTCACTATTATGTTAGATCCACTATGGACTGAACTCTCACTATTATGTTAGATCCACTATGGACTGGACTTTCACACTATTATGTTAGATCCACTATGGACTGGACTTTCACACTATTATGTTAGATCCACTATGGACTGGACTCTCACTATTATGTTAGATCCACTATGGACTGAACTCTCACTATTATGTTAGATCCACTATGGACTGGACTCTCACTATTATGTTAGATCCACTATGGACTGAACTCTCACTATTATGTTAGATCCACTATGGACTGGACTCTCACTATTATGTTAGATCCACTATGGACTGGACTCTCACTATTATGTTAGATCCACTATGGACTGAACTCTCACTATTATGTTAGATCCACTATGGACTGGACTCTCACTATTATGTTAGATCCACTATGGACTGGACTCTCACTATTATGTTAGATCCACTATGGACTGGACTTTCACACTATTATGTTAGATCCACTATGGACTGGACTCTCACTATTATGTTAGATCCACTATGGACTGAACTCTCACTATTATGTTAGATCCACTATGGACTGAACTCTCACTAATATGTTAGATCCACTATGGACTGGACTTTCACAATATTATGCTAGATCCACTCGACGTCCATTGCATCCGGTTTCCCCAGGTGGGTATGGGGGTACGGTTTGGGGGTCACCCACATCTGCGGTCCTTTCCAAGGTTTCTCCTAGCCATTCACATTGACATCCCACGGGGTTGTGAGTTTTTCCTTGCCCTTATGTGGGCTCTGAACCGTTGTCTCTCGTGCAGCCCTTTGAGACACTTGTGATTTAGGACTATAGAAATAAACCATGATTGATTGATTGCTTCGTATATTGTCTCTGCTTGAAAAGGGCTCGCAAATCATTGTATTTAGTTGTTTTTTTTACGAATTACACATTGAACCGGTTTGGGGTTTTTTGCATTTTTGTTCTATATTTTGAGTACTTTCAATCGCTCCAATGAGTCGGTCCCTTTTTCAGTTTTATTTATTTATTTACGGGCCTATTGACGCTGCATGACGCGTCGCCGGGGATAATCTGGTTTCCTCTCTGGCTGGCAAGCAGATGGCGTTGGGAGAGAGCGGGGGTGGGGGGGTTGGGGGTAATGGGGACAGGCAAGCTATAGGGCAGCTATTTCACCCCTGGATAAGCCCCCACTGAACCATGCACGGCGTGGACCAGCCGATCCGCGCCTCACCCAGTCCGCACCGTCCCACTCGGACTATCACAACCTGCTTGTTTTTAGGATCCTAAACCAGGATTAGCCGGTCCGCCCATATATAGGTCGGGAGAACGAGGCAAAACACAACGTAGAGACGCGCCGCGGCCTTTTCAAGGTGGAGCGGCGTCGGATAAAAAGTAGACCCAAACACACGGACGTAGAGGGCAGACAGCGGGGAGGGCGGGGTGGATTAACTTCTCATCCAGACTTTGCCGGTGCACAGATTGTAAGTAGCTTATTGCACAAAGCACCCGGCATGTAACCGTTGCCTGATTTGGGTTTTTTGTGTGTGTGTTACACATCACTGACCCCATTCAGACGACTAAGAGACGTGGGCCTAAAATAGTCAGTCCCAAGCAGTAGACCACGTTCAGAAGGTGTGCTGGAGCTGAACGTTAGAGCGTAGGGCGAGACTGTGACTAAGTGTGCAGCTCCATGCATTCTCCTCATGAGCAAAATTGAACGCTGTCTCTGCATGGTTATTTGCTTCTGGTCTGTTTCATTGATGTCATCGGGGTTTGAACATGACAATTTGCCTTTTGTGTGTGTGTGTGTGTGTGTGTGTGGTACACATCACTGACCCCATGCAGATGACTAAGAGCCGTGGGCCTAAAATAGTCAGTCCTAGGCAGTAGACCGCGTTCAGAAGATGTGCTGGAGCTGAACATTAGAGCGTAGGGCGAGACTGTGACTAAGTGTGCAGCGCCATGCATTCTCCTCATGAGCAAAATTGAACGCTGTCTCTGCATGGTTATTTGCTTCTTGTCTGTTTCATAGATGTCATCAGGGTTTGAACCTGACAATTTGCCTTTTTTGGTGTGTTTGTGTGTGTGTGTGTGTGTTACACATCACTGACCCCATGCAGAAAACTAAGAGCCGTGGGCCTAAAATAGTCGGTCCCAGGCAGTAGACAACGTTCAGAAGGTGTGCTGGAGCTGAACGTTAGAGCGTAGGGCGAGACTGTGACTAAGTGTGCAGCTCCATGCATTCTCCTCATGAGCAAAATCGAAGGCTGTCTCTGGATGGTTCTTTGCTTCTTTTCTATTTCATAGATGTCATCAGGGTTTGAACCTGACAATTTGCCTTTTTGTGTGTTTGTGTGGTGTGTGTGTGTGTGTGTGTGTGTGTGTGTGTGTGTGTGGTACACATCACTGACCCCATGCAGACGACTAAGAGCCGTGGGCCTAAAATAGTCAGTCCTAGGCAGTAGACCGCGCTCAGAAGATGTGCTGGAGCTGAACATTAGAGCGTAGGACGAGACTGTGACTAAGTGTGCAGCTCCATGCATTCTCCTCATGAGCAAAATTGAACGCTGTCTCTGCATGGTTATTTGCTTCTGGTCTGTTTCATTGATGTCATCAGGGTTTGAACCTGACAATTTGCCTTTTTTGGTGTGTTTGTGTGTGTGTGTGTGTGTGTGTGTGTGTGTTACACATCACTGACCCCATGCAGAAAACTAAGAGCCGTGGGCCTAAAATAGTCGGTCCCAGGCAGTAGACAACGTTCAGAAGGTGTGCTGGAGCTGAACATTAGAGCGGAGGGCGAGACTGTGACTAAGTGTGCAGCTCCATGCATTCTCCTCATGAGCAAAATTGAACGCTGTCTCTGCATGGTTCTTTGCTTCTTGTCTGTTTCATAGATGTCATCGGGGTTTGAACCTGACAATTTGCCTTTTTTTGTGTGTGTGTGTGTGTGTGTGTGTGTGTGTGGTACACATCACTGACCCCATGCAGACGACTAAGAGCCGTGGGCCTAAAATAGTCGGTCCCAGGCAGTAGACAACGTTCAGAAGGTGTGCTGGAGCTGAACGTTAGAGCGTAGAGCGAGACTGTGACTAAGTGTGCAGCTCCATGCATTCTCCTCATGAGCAAAATTGAACGCTGTCTCTGCATGGTTATTTGCTTCTGGTCTGTTTCATTGATGTCATCAGGGTTTGAACCTGACAATTTGCCTTTTTTGGTGTGTGTGTGTGTGTGTGTGTGTGTGTGTGTGTGTGTGTGTGTGTGTGTGTGTGTGTGTGTGTGTGTGTGTGTGTGTGTGTGTGTGTGTGTGTGTTACACATCACTGACCCCATGCAGAAAACTAAGAGCCGTGGGCCTAAAATAGTCGGTCCCAGGCAGTAGACAACGTTCAGAAGGTGTGCTGGAGCTGAACATTAGAGCGTAGGGCGAGACTGTGGCTAAGTGTGCAGCTCCATGCATTCTCCTCATGAGCAAAATCGAACGCTGTCTCTGCATGGTTCTTTGCTTCTTGTCTGTTTCATAGATGTCATCGGGGTTTGAATCTGACAATTTGCCTTTTTGCGTGTGTGTGTGTGTGTGTGTGTGTGTGTGTGTGTGTGTGTGTGTGTGTGTGTGTGTGTGTGTGTGTGTGTGTGTGTGTGTGTGTGTGGTACACATCACTGACCGCATGCAGACGACTAAGAGCCGTGGGCCTAAAATAGTCGGTCCCAGGCAGTAGACCACGTCCAAAAGGTGTGCTGGAGCTGAACATTAGAGCGTAGGGCGAGACTGTGACTAAGTGTGCAGCTCCATGCATTCTCCTCATGAGCAAAATTGAACGCTGTCTCTGCATGGTTCTTTGCTTCTTGTCTGTTTCATAGATGTCCTCAGGGTTTGAACCTGACAATTTGCCTTTTTTGGTGTGTTTTTGTGTGTGTGTGTGTGTGTGTGTGTGTGTTACACATCACTGACCCCATGCAGAAAACTAAGAGCCGTGGGCCTAAAATAGTCGGTCCCAGGCAGTAGACAACGTTCAGAAGGTGTGCTGGAGCTGAACGTTAGAGCGTAGAGCGAGACTGTGACTAAGTGTGCAGCGCCATGCATTCTCCTCATGAGCAAAATTGAACGCTGTCTCTGCATGCTTATTTGCTTCTTGTCTGTTTCATTGATGTCATCAGGGTTTGAACCTGACAATTTGCCCTTTTTGGTGTGTTGTGTGTGTGTGTGTGTGTGTGTGTGTGTGTGTGTGTGTGTGTGTGTGTGTGTGTGTGTGTGTGTGTTACACATCACTGACCCCATGCAGACGACTAAGAGCCGTGGGCCTAAAATAGTCGGTCCCAGGCAGTAGACCATCTCCAGAAGGTGTGCTAAAGCTTTTTTTTTGTTGAAAGCGTTCATGTGGGACGTCCCCGGTGTCGCTCGACCACTGTTTGAATAATAATGTATTTATATTATTACATAACTTTAGTATGTTTAAGGCCCGTTGCTATAGTTATTAGCTATTGTGCTCAAGTTAGACTTTTCTATC
Source organism: Nerophis ophidion (assembly GCF_033978795.1). Taxonomy (NCBI): domain Eukaryota; kingdom Metazoa; phylum Chordata; class Actinopteri; order Syngnathiformes; family Syngnathidae; genus Nerophis; species Nerophis ophidion. Next base: position 85,269,037 of record NC_084614.1, on the reverse strand, counting down.
TGTGCTAGGACGAAACTTTGTCAGATGTTATCGTTGTTTTAGCCCACTAACAGCCAAAGACTTCAAAGACGTCAACGCAGATAAGACTACAGCATGCAGACCAAGCAGAGACAAGGTGAAATCACAGCACATTCTGTCCCGTATGTGACCACTCCTTTTTAAAGGCAGCCTCAGGGATGTTGACTGTGGAACTCCTGAATAAATAGAGGGGCGCAGGAGCTGAACCTTAGAGCTTAGGGCGAGACTCTATGTGTACAGTTTGTGTACAAGTCCAAGTAAAGTCTCCAGGCTTTGCGCATGAGTCCAATTCAAGTTTAAGGTTTTTGTGCACAAGTCCAAGTCAAGGCTTCAGTCTTTGTGTACGAGCCCAAGTCAAAACTTCAGTCTTTGTGTACAAGTCCAAGTCTAGTCTCAAGTCTATATTATGTGTTCCAGTCAAGTCTCAAGTCTTTGTGCATGTGCCCAAGTCAAATCTCAAGTTTTTGTGGATGAGTCCAAGTCTCAAGTCTTTGTGCACGAGTCCAAGTCAAATCTTTGTGCACGAGTCCAAGTCACGTCTCAAGTCTTTGTGCATAAATCTAAGTCAAGTCTACAGTCGTTGTGTACAAGTCCAAGTCAAGTCTTTGTGCACCTGTCCAAGTTAAGAGTTAAGTCTTGGTGAACAAGTCAAGTCTCGAGTCTTTGTGCAGGAGTTCAAGTCAAGTCTCCAGTGTTTGTGTACGAGTCCAAGTCAAGTGTCCAGTGTTTGTTTACGAGTCCAAGTCAAGTCTTTGTGCACCAGTCCAAGTCAAGTCTCAAGTTCTTGTGCATGAGTCCAAGTCAAGTCTTTGTGCAGGAATCCAAGTCAAGTCTCTAGTCTTTGTGTACGAGTCCAAGTCAAGTCTTTAGTCTTTGTTTACTATTCCAAGTCAAATTTTCAGTCTTTGTGCACGAGTCCAATTCAAGTCTCCAGTCTTTGTGTATGAGTCCAAGTCAAGTCTCAAGTCTTTGTGTATGAGTCCAAGTCAAGTCTCAAGTCTTTATGCATGCGTCCGAGTCAAGTCTCCAGTCTTTTTGTCTGATTCCAAGTCGAATTTCCAGTCTTTGTGCACGAGTCCAAGTCAAGTCTCAAGTCTTTGGGCAGGAGTTCAAGTCAAGTCTCCAGTGTTTGTTTACTAGTCCAAATCAAGTCTCCAGTGTTTGTTTACGAGTCCAAGTCAAGTCTCAAGTCTTTGTGTATGAGTCCAAGTCAAGTCTCAAGTCTTTGTGTATGAGTTCAAGTCAAGTCTCAAGTCTTTGTGCATGCGTCCAAGTCAAGTCTCCAGTCTTTTTGTCTGATTCCAAGTCAAGTCTCGAGTCTTTGTGCAGGAGTTCAAGTCAAGTCTCCAGTGTTTGTTTACTAGTCCAAGTCAAGTCTCCAGTGTTTGTTTACGAGTCCAAGTCAAGTCTTTGTGCTCCAGTCCAAGTCAAGTCTTCAGTGTTTGTTTACGAGTCCAAGTCAAGTCTTTGTGCTCCAGTCCAAGTCAAGTCTCAAGTTCTTGTGAACAAGTCCAAGTCAAGTCTTTGTGCAGGAGTCCAAGTCAAGTCTCCAGTCTTTGTGCATGAGTTCAAGTCTAGCCTCCAGTCTTTGTGTACAAGTCCAAGTCAAGTCTCCAGTTTTTGTGCACGTGTCCAACTCAAGTCTTTGTGCTCCAGTCCAAGTCAAGTCTCAAGTTCTTGAGAACGAGTCCAAGTCAAGTCTTTGTGTAGGAGTCCAAGTCAAGTCTCCAGTCTTTGTGTACGAGTCCAAGTCAAGTCTCCAGTCTTTGTTTACGAGTCCAAGTCAAGTCTCCAGTCTTTGTGTACTATTCCAAGTCAAATTTCCAGTCTTTGTGCACGAGTCCAATTCAAGTCTCAAGTCTTTGTGTATGAGTCCAAGTCAAGTCTCAAGTCTTTGTGCATGTGTCCAAGTCAAGTCTCAAGTCTTTGTGCACGAGTCCAAGTCAAGTCTCAAGTCTTTGTGCATGAGTCCAAGTCAAGTCTCAAGTCATAGTGCAGGAATCCAAGTCAAGTCTCCAGTGTTTGTTTACGAGTCCAAGTCAAGTCTCCAGTGTTTGTTTACGAGTCCAAGTCAAGTCTTTGTGCTCCAGTCCAAGTCAAGTCTCAAGTTCTTGTGCACGAGTCCAAGTCAAGTCTTTGTGCAGGAGTTCAAGTCAAGTCTCCAGTCTTTGTTTACGAGTCCAAGTCAAGTCTCCAGTCTTTGTGTATGAGTTCAAGTCTAGCCTCCAGTCTTTGTGTATAAGTACAAGTCAAGTCTCAAGTCTTTGTGCATGCGTCCAAGTCAAGTCTCAAGTCTTTGTGCACGAGTCCACATCAAGTCTCCACTCTTTGTGTACGAGTCCAAGTCAAGTCTCCAGTCTTTGTTTACGAGTCCAAGTCAAGTCTCCAGTCTTTGTGTACTATTCCAAGTCAAATTTCCAGTCTTTGTGCACGAGTCCAAGTCAAGTCTCAAGTCTTTGTGTATGAGTCCAAGTCAAGTCTCAAGTCTTTGTGCATGCGTCCAAGTCAAGTCTCAAGTCTTTGTGCACGAGTCCAAGTCAAGTCTCAAGTCTTTGTGTATGAGTCCAAGTCAAGTCTCAAGTCATAGTGCAGGAGTTCAAGTCAAGTCTCCAGTGTTTATTTACGAGTCCAAGTCAAGTCTCCAGTGTTTGTTTACGAGTCCAAGTCAAGTCTTTGTGCTCCAGTCCAAGTCAAGTCTCAAGTTCTTGTGCACGAGTCCAAGTCAAGTCTTTGTGCAGGAGTCCAAGTCAAGTCTCCAGTCTTTGTGCATGAGTCCAAGTCAAGTCTCAAGTCTTTGTGTATGAGTCCAAGTCAAGTCTCAAGTCTTTGTGCATGCGTCCAAGTCAAGTCTCAAGTCTTTGTGCACGAGTCCAAGTCAAGTCTCAAGTCTTTGTGTATGAGTCCAAGTCAAGTCTCAAGTCATAGTGCAGGAGTTCAAGTCAAGTCTCCAGTGTTTATTTACGAGTCCAAGTCAAGTCTCCAGTGTTTGTTTACGAGTCCAAGTCAAGTCTTTGTGCTCCAGTCCAAGTCAAGTCTCAAGTTCTTGTGCACGAGTCCAAGTCAAGTCTTTGTGCAGGAGTCAAAGTCAAGTCTCCAGTCTTTGTGCATGAGTCCAAGTCAAGTCTCCAGTCTTTGTGCATGAGTTCAAGTCTAGCCTCCAGTCTTTGTGTACAAGTCCAAGTCAAGTCTCCAGTCTTCGTGCACGTGTCCAACTCAAGTCTTTGTGCTCCAGTCCAAGTCAAGTCTCAAGTTCTTGTGAACGAGTCCAAGTCAAGTCTTTGTGCAGGAGTCCAAGTCAAGTCTCCAGTCTTTGTTTACAAGTCCAAGTCAAGTCTCCAGTCTTTGTGTACTATTCCAAGTCAAATTTCCAGTCTTTGTGCACGAGTTCAAGTCAAGTCTTAAGTCTCTGTGTATGAGGTCAAGTCAAGTCTCAAGTCTTTGTGCATGCATCCAAGTCAAGTCTCAAATCTTTGTGCATGCATCCAAGTCAAGTCTCAAGTCTTTGTGCTCCAGTCCAAGTCAAGTCTCAAGTTCTTGAGAACGAGTCCAAGTCAAGTCTTTGTGTAGGAGTCCAAGTCAAGTCTCCAGTCTTTGTGTACGAGTCCAAGTCAAGTCTCCAGTCTGTGTACTATTCCAAGTCAAATTTCCAGTCTTTGTGCACCAGTCCAAGTCAAGTCTCAAGTCTTTGTGTATGAGTCCAAGTCAAGTCTCAAGTCTTTGTGTATGAGTCCAAGTCAAGTCTCAAGTCTTAGTGCTGGAGTTCAAGTCAAGTCTCCAGTGTTTGTTTATGAGTCCAAGTCAAGTCTCCAGTGTTTGTTTACGAGTCCAAGTCAAGTCTTTGTGCTCCAGTCCAAGTCAAATCTAAAGTTCTTGTGCACGAGTCCAAGTCAAGTCTTTTTGCAGGAGTCCAAGTAAAGTCTCCAGTCTTTGTGTACGAGTCCAAGTCAAGTCTCCAGTCTTTGTTTACGAGTCCAAGTCAAGTCTCCAGTCTTTGTGTGCTATTCCAAGTCAAATTTCCAGTCTTTGTGCACGAGTCCAAGTCAAGTCTTTGTGTATGAGTCCAAGTCAAGTCTCAAGTCCTTTTGCACGAGTCAAAGTCAAGTCTCAAGTCTTTGTGCATGAGTCCAAGTCAAGTCTCAAGTCTTTGTGCATGAGTCCAAGTCAAGTCCCTTTTCTTCATCTAAATGGGAATATATGAAGATCTCAGCAGTCGGCATCCCAATGACAGCAGACCTTGTACAGTAAGTGATTGTTGGTTCTTGTTAATGTTGAACAAAAAGTAATACGTAAATAGTAAATGCTAATAGGAATGTTACTACTATATTCATATAATCTGTATAAAACTTTAATGGAGGTTTTTAAAGGCAGAATCCAACTATTTTCATCACATTTATTTACTGTTTAGCTGCATAAAAAAAACGGGTGTTGTTTTAATACAAAAATTCCCTAAAAAGTGCAGTTCCCCTTTAAGCAATTTTTTTTTCAACAACACCCGTTTTTTCGCAGTATTAAACAAATCTTCCATATGAAAACAATTCCTTGCACTATGCATTTGCTCACATGCGGATCATTCCAGTCACAGTTAGTGCCAAGGAATTAAGTAAAAAAAAAAAAAAATGTATTATTAAAATGAATTATTTAATTAGATATTCTATTACAACCAAAAGTAATTCACAATTTATAAACAAATAAACAACACCCAACCTCATTCATATTTTCAGTTACTTTTTGCACTGTTTTCCTGGTAATGACACACGTTCCTTCCATCCATCCATCCATTTACTACCGCTTATTCCCTTTTGGGGTCGCTGGTGCCTATCTCAGCAACAATCGGGCGGAAGGCGGGGTACACCCTGGACAAGTCGCCACCTCATCGCAGATAACACAAGTTGTACTAAACAATTCCTTGCACTATGCATTTTCTCGTATCCGGATCATTTGGCGTAAGGACCAGATGAGTCGCCCGCTGGCCTGTTCTAAAAATAGCTCAAAAAGCAGCACTTACCAGTGAGCTGCCTCAATTTTTTGAATTTTATTTATTTATTAGCAAGTTGGTCTCGCTTTGCTCGACATTTTTAATTCTAAGAGAGACAAAACTCAAAAAGAATTTGAAAATCCAAGAAAATATTTGAAAGACTTGGTCTTCACTTGTTTAAATAAATAAATAATTTTTTTTTTACTTTGCTTCTTATAACTTTCAGAAAGACAATTTTAGAGAAAAAATACAACCTTAAAAATGATTTTAGGATTTTTAAACACATATACTTTTTTACCTTTTAAATTCCTTCCTCTTCTTTCCTGACAATTTAAATCAATGTTTAAGTACATTTATTTTTTTATTGTAAAGAATAATAAATACATTTTAACTTAATTCTTCATTTTCAAAGAAGAATATTTGTGAAATATTTCTTCAAACTTATGATTAAAATAAAATAAAAATATTCTGACGAATCTAGAAAATCTGTAAAATCAAATTTAAATCTTATTTCAAAGTCTTTTGAATTTCTTTTAAAATTTTTGTTGTGGAAAATCTAGAAGAAAATAATAATTTGTCTTTGTTAGAAATATAGCTTGGTCCAATTTGTTATATATTCTAAAAAAAAACTGCAGAATGGATTTTAACTTATTTAAAACATGTCATCAAAATTTTAAAATTAATCTTAATCAGGAAAAATGACTAATGATGTTCCATAATTTTAATTTTTTTTATTTTTTCAAAAATATTCGAATTAGCTAGTTTTTCTCTTCTTTTTTTTCGGTTGAATTTTGCATTTTAAAGAGTCGAAATTGAAGATAAACTATGTTTCAAAATTTAATTTTTTCCCCTCTTTTAAACTGTTCAATTAAGTGTATTTTACATTATTTATTCTCTACCAAAGACCTTCCCTAAAAGGAAAGAAAATGTATGAAGGAATGACCCATCCATCCATCCATTTACTACCGCTTATTCCCTTTGGAGTCGCGGGGGGCGCTGGTGCCTATCTCAGCTACAATCGGGCGGAAGGCGGTGTACACCCTGGACAAGAAATACCCATTTTTTTAAATATATATATATATATAGCTTTTATATATTAAAGGTAAATCGAGCAAATTGGCTATTTCTGGCAATTTATTTAAGTGTGTATCAAACTGGTAGCCCTTGGCATTAATCAGAACCCAAGAAGTAGCTCTTGGGTTCAAAAAGGTTGGTGACCCCTGGTCTAAAGCATAGCAAAACTCCACAAGTCGGAGCATAAAGAACGCGGGCGGGGAAGAAAATGTTCAATTCTACAGAAAATGCATTTCTGACACTTTTACTGGACATTTATTCGATGTTATTGCCTTCCCTGTCACAGGTGTAGGGGGTGTGTTGCTCCTACCTGGAAACGACCAGCGGCAATATGAGCATTTTCAACATCCTCATGAGCAGCTCTCCGGGAAACTGGAAGTACTTCACCTCCTGCAGGAAGAACACGGTAATGTTAGCTCCCCGTAAAAGATGGGAAAAAGGTAAAAACGCTGGGGAAGAAGATGAGTCAAAAAATTCAATCTAGACTGGTCTCATCTGGAGTGGGGGGGAAAAAACCCTCAATGCCGTTACAAACAATCACGACAACTCGCAACAGAGGGGCGCTGGAGGGGAACCAAGCGGTGGTGAAGGCGTGGGGTGGGGGAAAGTGTGTGTGTTTATATGCCCATTGTCTTGGATGTGTTGATGTAGTGTCCATAGGCCTGGGGCCGTTCTGCATGCAAGCAAAAGTTTGACTCCAGGTGTCGTTGAGGAGGGAGGGAGGTCAAAAGCGTCCATCATTAAGGAGTCCTCGGGGGGAAGGGAGGGAGGTCAAAAGCGTTCATCATTAAGTAGTCCTCGGGGGGTGGGAGGGAGGTCAAAAGCGTTCATCATTAAGGAGTTCTCGGGGGGAGGGAGGGAGGTCAAAAGCGTTCATCATTAAGGAGTCCTCGGGGGGAGGGAGGGAGGTCAAAAGCGTTCATCATTAAGGAGTCCTCGGGGGGAGGGGGGGAGGTCAAAAGCGTTCATCATTAACGAATATCCGTGGGGAAGGGAGGGAGGTCAAAAGCGTTCATCATTAAGGAGTCCTCGGGGGGAGGGAGGGAGGTCAAAAGCGTTCATCATCAAGGAGTCCTCGGGGGGATGGAGGTAGGTCAAAAGCGTTCATCATTAAGGAGTCCTCGGGGGGAGGGAGGGAGGTCAAAAGCGTTCATCATTAAGGAGTCCTCGGGGGGAGGGAGGGAGGTCAAAAGCGTTCATCATTAGGGAGTCCTCTGGGGGAGGGAGGGAGGTCAAAAGCGTTCATCATTAAGGAGTCCTCGGGGGGAGGGAGGGAGGTCAAAAGCGTTCATCATTAAGGAGTCCTCGGCGGGAGGGAGGTCAGAAGCGTTCATCATGAAGGAGTCCTCGGGGGGAGGGAGGGAGGTCAAAAGCGTTCATCATTAAGGAGTCCTCGGGGGGAGGGAGGGAGGTCAAAAGCGTTCATCATTAAGGAGTCCTCGGGGGGAGGGAGGGAGGTCAAAAGCGTTCATCATTAAGGAGTCCTCGGGGGGAGGGAGGGAGGTCAAAAGCGTCCATCATTAAGGAGTACTCGGGGGGAGGGAGGTCAAAAGCGTTCATCATTAAGGAGTCCTCGGGGTGAGGGAGGGGAGGTCATAAGCGTTCATCATTAAGGAGTCCTCGGGGGGAGGGAGGGAGGTCAAAAGCGTTCATCATTAAGGAGTCCTCGGGGGGAGGGAGGGAGGTCAAAAGCGTTCATCATTAAGGAGTCCTCGGCGGGAGGGAGGGAGGTCAGAAGCGTTCATCATTAAGGAGTCCTCGGGGGGAGGGAGGGAGGTCAAAAGCGTTCATCATGAAGGAGTCCTCGGGGGGGGAGGGAGGGAGGTCGAAAGCTTTCATCATTAAGGAGTCCTCGGCGGGAGGGAGGGAGGTCAAAAGCGTTCATCATTAAGGAGTCCTCGGGGGGAGGGAGGGAGGTCAAAAGCGTTCATCATGAAGGAGTCCTCGGGGGGGAGGGAGGGAGGTCAAAGGCGTTCATCATTAAGGAGTCCTCGGGGGGAGGGAGGGAGGTCAAAAGCGTTCATCATTAAGGAGTCCTCGGGGGGAGGGAGGGAGGTCAAAAGCGTTCATCATTAAGGAGTCCTCGAGGGGAGGGAGGGAGGTCAAAAGCGTTCATCATGAAGGAGTCCTCGGGGGGGAGGGAGGGAGGTCAAAAGCGTTCATCATTAGGAGTCCTCGAGGGGAGGGAGGGAGGTCAAAAGCGTTCATCATTAAGGAGTACTCGGGGGGAGGGAGGTCAAAAGCGTTCATCATTAAGGAGTCCTCGGGGTGAGGGAGGGGAGGTCAAAAGCGTTCATCATTAAGGAGTCCTCGGGGGGAGGGAGGGAGGTCAAAAGCGTTCATCATTAAGGAGTCCTCGGGGGGAGGGGGGGAGGTCAAAAGCGTTCATCATTAAGGAGTCCTCGGGGGGAAGGAGGGAGGTCAAAAGCGTTCATCATGAAGGAGTCCTCGGGGGGGGGAAGGAGGGAGGTCAAAAGCGTTCATCATTAAGGAGTCCTCGCGGGGAGGGAGGGAAGTCAAAAGCGTTCATCATTAAGGAGTCCTCGGGGGAGGGAGGGAGGTCAAAAGCGTTCATCATTAAGGAGTACCCGTGGGGAAGGGAGGGAGGTCGAAAGCTTTCATCATTAAGGAGTCCTCGGGGGGGAGGGAGGGAGGTCAAAAGCGTTCATCATTAAGGAGTCCTCGGGGGGAGGGAGGGAGGTCAAAAGCGTTCATCATTAAGGAGTACCCGTGGGGAAAGGAGGGAGGTCAAAAGCGTTCATCATTAAGGAGTCCTCGGGGTGAGGGAGGGAGGTCAAAAGCGTTCATCATTAAGGAGTCCTTGGGGGGAGGGAGGGAGGTCAAAAGCGTTCATCATTAAGGAGTCCTCGGGGGGAGGGAGGGAGGTCAAAAGCGTTCATCATTAAGGAGTCCTTGGGGGGAGGGAGGGAGGTCAAAAGCGGTCATCATTAAGGAGTCCTCGGGGGGAGGGAGGGAGGTCAAAAGCGTTCATCATTAAGGAGTCCTCGGGGGGAGGGGGGGAGGTCAAAAGCGTTCATCATTAAGGAGTCCTCGGGGGGAAGGAGGGAGGTCAAAAGCGTTCATCATGAAGGAGTCCTCGGGGGGGGGAAGGAGGGAGGTCAAAAGCGTTCATCATTAAGGAGTCCTCGCGGGGAGGGAGGGAGGTCAAAAGCGTTCATCATTAAGGAGTCCTCGGGGGAGGGAGGGAGGTCAAAAGCGTTCATCATTAAGGAGTACCCGTGGGGAAGGGAGGGAGGTCGAAAGCTTTCATCATTAAGGAGTCCTCGGGGGGGAGGGAGGGAGGTCAAAAGCGTTCATCATTAAGGAGTCCTCGGGGGGAGGGAGGGAGGTCAAAAGCGTTCATCATTAAGGAGTACCCGTGGGGAAAGGAGGGAGGTCAAAAGCGTTCATCATTAAGGAGTCCTCGGGGTGAGGGAGGGAGGTCAAAAGCGTTCATCATTAAGGAGTCCTTGGGGGGAGGGAGGGAGGTCAAAAGCGTTCATCATTAAGGAGTCCTCGGGGGGAGGGAGGGAGGTCAAAAGCGTTCATCATTAAGGAGTCCTCGGGGGGGAGGGAGGGAGGTCAAAAGCGTTCATCATTAAGGAGTCCTCGGGGGGAGGGAGGGAGGTCAAAAGCGTCCATCATTAAGGAGTCCTCGGGGGGAGGGAGGGAGGTCAAAAGCGTCCATCATTAAGGAGTCCTCGGGGGGAGGGAGTGTTTTCAGAACAGCCTGCTCCTGTTGTTGCAGCTTTCCAGGCCACTTGAGGGAGTCAAATCGTAGATTAGGATATCCGTTTTTCCGCGAGCAGACATTGAGCTGATGTGCAAAACGACCGAATTGCCTTTTCAAGGCAAGAACCGTTCCAAGGGCTAAGGTACAGTACGGAGTGAGGGTGCAAGGAGTTATTTTTAGCCATTGACTTTGCATCCTTAGCTTAGTTTTAGCATGATATTGTGCGTATTGCAGTTTAAAAATATTAAAATTAAGAAAATATTTATTCAAATAAGATATTTTGGTTAAATCTTGTTCAAATCATCAACATCCCCAGGATGCTGGATCTGGATGGTCAGATGAAGGAAAAATTGAAAGCAGTAACACAGAAATCTGTTTGGAGGAGAAAGGGTGAGTCCTTTAATCCCAGGAACACAATGTCTACCGTCAAGCATGGTGGTGGTAGCATAATTCTCTGGGCCTGTTTTGCTGCCAATAGATCTGGTGCTTTACAGAGAGTAAATGGGACAATGAAACAGAACGATTACCCCCAAATTCTTCAGGACAAGCTAAAATCATCAACCCGGAGGTTGGGTCTTGGGCACAGTTGGGGGTTCCAGCAGGACAATGACCCCAAACACACCTCAAAAAGTGGTAAAGGAATGGCTAAATCAGGCTAGAATGAAGGTTTTAGAATGGCCTTCCCAGAGTCCTGACTTAAACGTGTGGACAATGCTGAAGAAACAAGTCCATGTAAAAAAACAACAACAAATTTAGCTGAACTACACCCATTTTGTCAAGAGTTAGTGGTCAAAAATTCAACCAGAAGCTTTGTTTCCATATGAGTTGGGAAATTATGTTAGATGTAAATAGAAACGGAATACATCCATCCATCCATTTTCTACCGCTTATTCCCTTTTTGGGGTCAATGATTTGCAAATAAAATTTAAAAAAAAATTCCCGCAAATAATCATTAACTTTAGAATTTGATGCCAGCAACACGTGACAAAGAAGTTGGGAAAGTTGGCAATAAATACTGATAAAGTTGAGGAATGCTCATCAAACACTTATTTGGAACATCCCACAGGTGTGCAGGCTAATTGGGAACAGGTGGGTGCCATGATTGGGTATAAAAACAGCTCCCCAAAAACTGCTCAGTCTTTCACAAGAAAGGATGGGGCGAGGTACACCCCTTTGTCCACAACTGCGTGAGCAAATAGTCAAACAGTTTAAGAACAACAAATGTACAAATACCCCCACCTTGCGCCTTTGCCACCGCTTAAACCCCCGAGGGGTGATGGACGGCTGGAGCGGCGCTAAAAAGGCAGCAGCTACGCCACCGCGGGGCCCCCTCGCCCATATCCTTCTGCAAGTCGCGTGGCTTCTTTGTCGTAATGAGTTTCTGCTTGCTTATCGGCCATCAAGTTTATTTCCTTGGCCCCAGTCTGAGAAGTCCTTTTTTTTTCTTTGACCGTCCCCCCACCTTTTTATAGAGCGCCGTAAGTGACAACCCATCAGTCTGTAAATGTCATCAGTAGATCGCACGCACGTAAATATAAAATAGAGCTTCTTTTTCAAGGACACAACGGCAGTGAATAATACGGCAAAAGCTGGATTCAAACAAAGCACCCTCAAGTTTGTTGTTGACTACGAACTTTTGTTGAGGCAAGCGGGGGCTGAAAGCCAAAACTTGTGTACTACAATGGATGGAATTATTTGAAGACATTGGCATTGACAAAAATGATTAAATATGTATTTGTGTTTGATGTAAATATAAACAGAATATTTGCAAATCCTTTTCAACCCATATTCAATTAAATATGCCACAAAAACAACATATTTGATGTTCAAACTCAAAATCTTTATTTTTTTTTTGCAAATAATAATTTACTTGGATTTTCATGGCTGCAACACGTGCCAAAGTAGATGGGAAAGGGCATGTTCACCACTGTGTCACATCACCTTTTCCTCAAAGGGCGGTACAGCTCGGTTGGTAGAGCGGCCGTGTCAGCAACTTGAGGGTTGCAGGTTCGATTCCCGCTTCCGCCATCCTAGTCACCGCCGTTGTGTCCTTGGGCAAGACACTTTACCCACCTGCTCCCATTGTCACCCACACTGGTTTCACTATGTAAAGCGCTTTGAGTCACTCGAGAAAAGCGCTATATAAATATAATTCACTTCACTTAAACAACACTCAATAAACGTTTGGCGAATGAAGAGACCACTTTTTGAAGCGTTTAAAGTGGAATTCGTTCCCATTCTTGTTTTATGTAGAGCTTCAGTCCTTCAACAGTCCGGGGTCTCTGCTGTCCTATTTTACGCTTCACACATTTTCCATGGGAGACAGGTCTGGACTGCAGGCGGGCCAGGAAAACACCCGCACACTTTTTTTTTACGAAGCCACGCTGTTGTAACACGTGCTGAATGTGGCTTGTCATTGTCTGGCTGAAATAAGCAGGGGCGTCCATGAAAAAGACGGCACTTAGATGGTTCCAAAACCTGTATGTACCTTTCAGCATTAATGGTGCCTTCACAGATGTGTAAGTTACCCATGCCTTGGGCACTAATGCACCCCCATACCATCACACATGCTGGCTTTCGAACTTTGCGTCGCTAACAGTCTGGATGGTTCGCTTCCCCTCTGGTCCGGATGACACAATGTCGAATATTTCCCCCAAAAATTTGAAATGTGGACTCGTCAGGCCACAGAACACTTTTCCACTTTGCATCAGTCCATCTTAGATGATCTCGGGCCCAGAGAAGCCGGCGGCGTTTCTGGATGTTGTTGATAAATGGCTTTCGCTTTGCATTGTAGAGCTTTAACTTGCACTTACAGATGTAGCGACAAACTGTATTTAGTGACAGTGGTTTTCTGAAGTGTTCCTGAGCCCATGTGGTGATATCCTTTAGAGATTGACGTCGTCTTTGTAGCATATTCAACTGAATATGGGTTGAAAATGATTTGCAAATTATTGTATTCCGTTTATATTTACATCTAACACAATTTCCCAACTCTTATGGATATGGGGTTTGTATTAGTGTACTAATTGCAGTACTTAATATTCCGTTTTGGTGGTGAGCAACACTTAAAGATCCTGTGAAATGTCCCATAGCTCCACGGCATTGAATCAATCACGACTGGACTGTTCGGGTTAACTGTGGTGCATGTTTTTATAGATCCTGTGCCAGACTAGAGCTGTCCTATCTAGTCTTTGAGCATGAGCAACATGTCTTCCAAGACTGAACACAAAGTCGTGACTGATCCAGTACCTTAAGAACCCTTAAATTTTCTCTCGATTCTCGTACCTCAAGTGGACTTTCTCGTCTTGTTTACACGCGATATACTTAAAGAACCAGCCCTAAACAGAGGATGTGATCTGCGACCCTGCAATTTAGCCTCCAACAAAAATTAGGGGTTATAAACATTCTGGTCCCTGAAGGGGTCCAGAATGCCATTTCTTTACAACGGAATAGAATGCCAACGTTGGGGGTTTTGACTGTTTTGGACCGGCAAATACCTCGAAGCTAACGAGGGGGGATTATATTTCGACGACTGTCGTGGGCTTTGACGGTTAGGATTGCTCATTTGCGTTAAAACAGTTGTTTTTCCTCACGAGAATAGGGCGAAACCATCCTTGCCCAAGCACACCCTCCTGGTTTTGGAATATAAATGTAAATATAAAGACTCCGGCTTATTAGTGATTCCTAGAGCCCCAAAAAAAGTCTGCGGGCTATAGAGCGTTTTCCGTTCGGGCTCCAGTACTCTGGAATGCCCTCCCGGTAACAGTTCGAGATGCTACCTCAGTAGAAGCATTTAAGTCTCACCTTAAAACTCATCTGTATACTCTAGCCTTTAAATAGACCTCCTTTTTAGACCAGTTGATCTGCCGCTTCTTTTCTTTCTCCTATGTCCCCCCCTCCCTTGTGGAGGGGGTCCGGTCCGATGACCATGAATGAAGTATCAATCAATCAATCAATGTTTATTTATATAGCCCCAAATCACAAATGTCTCAAAGGACTGCACAAATCATTACGACTACAACATCCTCGGAAGAACCCACAAAAGGGCAAGGAAAACTCACACCCAGTGGGCAGGGAGAATTCACATCTAGTGGGACGCCAGTGACAATGCTGACTATGAGAAACCTTGGAGAGGACCTCAGATGTGGGCAACCCCCCCCTCTAGGGGACCGAAAGCAATGGATGTCGAGCGGGTCTAACATGATACTGTGAAAGTTCAATCCATAGTGGCTCCGACACAGTACTGGCTGTCCAGAGTCGAGACCCAGGATGGACCGCTCGCCTGTGTATCGGTTGGGGACATCTCTACGCTGCTGATCCGCCTCCGCTTGAGATGGTTTCCTGTGGACGGGACTCTGGCTGCTGTCTTGGATCCGCTTTGAACTGAACTCTGGCGGCTGTGTTGGAGCCACTATGGATTGAACTTTCACAGTATCATGTTAGACCCGCTCCACATCCATTGCTTTCGGTCCCCTAGAGGGGGGGGGGGGTTTGCCCACATCTGAGGTCCTCTCCAAGGATTCTCATAGTCAGCATTGTCACTGGCGTCCCACTGGATGTGTTTCCTTGCCCTTTTGTGGGTTCTTCCGAGGATGTTGTAGTCGTAATGATTTGTGCAGTCCTTTGAGACATTTGTGATTTGGGGCTAAATAAATAAACATTGATTGATTGATTGATTGATAAATATTTGGGGTTCGGCACCAGCCACTAGACTAAATGTGAACATTCCAAGACTAGATCAGAGCAATCTAAGTCTAAGATTAGATCTGACCAATCGAAGCCTAAGACTAGATCACACAGATCCGAGCCTATGAGCATGAACTGATGAAGCCTACTCGCAAAGAGAGGCGAGACGTCTTTTAAGACCAACCAAACAGTCCAGTGGCGTTCGATGGACCGCCCTGAGATTACAAGGACCTGGATGAACGAGAACATCCGTAGACGACATACTTAAAGGAACGCAGACAGATGTCATGCAGAACTGCAGCTGTCTCAATCCACCGGCCTTTCGGACTTGTCTGAATTATATAAGGATGCGGATGTTGTTGACCTGGTGTCTCTGTGAGTGATTGACTCCTAATCTCTTCACCGGGAATTTCTATCCATAGATGAGTCCAGCAGCAGCTGTAGGCAATCGGAAAGACTGATGGGACCAACCGTCCCGGTGCTCTAGCAAGTGGTTGTCCTGATGGATTTTGAAGCATAGTTATTTTCTCATTATCGGGATATTGCTTCATGTGTTGTCACCTGAGTGCCCTTGCACAGATTTACGTATGTGTACGTGTGAAGTTTTGGTTGTTTCTTGCTCCCCAAGTCTCTAACGTCTGGCACCTGACAGGGGAGTCATCTCTCGTACCAGCAGACGGTTTCGAAAATAGCACAGGGGGTGGCGGGAAACAGGGAGGCATTGAATCAACTGACCTGTTCAGAGAGCTGCTTGCCTCTGAGGAAGAAGCCAAGCAGGCAGCCAATTACCACGGCCAGCACTGACAGGATGAGCAGACCGTTCTGCTTGCAGACATTCTTCACCCGCCCCCACACTTCATCCAGAGCCACTGCCATCCTCCACCAGCTCCTTCTAAAGCCGCTGGGTTCCTGAATGCAACCCGGTAAACCCTCCTCCTCAGAAGAAAAAAACCCAAAACAATCCGCCAAAGTAAGCCCCCCCCCGGCCCCCCGTCGCGGCTTATTCAGTCATGCGGAGTCTTTTGAGTCGGCTCACGGTCGAGAACCAACCACCTGTGCACCGCGGAAGGCCCTGGCCGCGCCGCAGTTTGAAACAAAAGTGAAGAAGAAAAACCAAGTTGAAGTTGGGTAAATAAAACTAATCAGGCCCCCATTCCCCCCCCCCCAAAAAAAAATCAGCAACGTCTGCAAATTCCGCCGTTTCCGAACTGAGCCGCTTCCCAGGTTGTTCCGCATGAGACTGACAGCATCCCGCAGACAACCTCTTGATCTCCGTCAATCACCTCCCCTCCCCCCGTCTCACTGCCTCGCCCCCGCCCTTACACTCTTGCCGGTGGCCGACAGGGGGCCCCGCAACAGCTGGTGCTATTGTTAATACGGCTATCCTATTAGGCCGCGCCGCACGACTCCCCGTCCAAGGCTGGATTACAGGGCTCTCTGAACAATTGGACGGCGGATTGTTGAACGCCGACCAAAATTCACTAGACTGAACGGACTAAAGAAAAACCGAGTCAGAAAGTCGATGTACGACAAATCCCTTCAATTATTTGCAATGTCATTTCCATTGCTGATTTATTATGATCATTAAACGCAGGGGCTTTAATTTGATGTATTCATTTTCATTATTTCACTAACGAAGAAACCCGAGAATCCATCCATCCATTCTTCTTCTTCCGCTTATCCGAGGTCGGGTCGCGGGGGCAGCAGCCTAAGCAGGGAAGCCCAGACTTCCCTCTCCCCAGCCACTTCGTCTAGCTCTTCCCGGGGGATCCCGAGGCGTTCCCAGGCCAGCCGGGAGACATAGTCTTCCCCGTGGTCTCCTACCGGTTGGACGTGCCCTAAACACCTCCCTAGGGAGGCGTTCGGGTGGCATCCTGACCAGATGCCCGAACCACCTCATCTGGCTCCTCTCCATGTGGAGGAGCAGCGGCTTTACTTTGAGTTCCTCCCGGATGGCAGAGCTTCTCACCCTATCTCTAAGGGAGAGACCTGGAAACTCATTTGGGCCGCTTGTACCCGTGATCTTATCCTTTCGGTCATGACCCAAAGCTCATGACCATAGGTGAGGATGGGAACGTAGATCGACCGGTAAATTGAGAGCTTTGCCTTCCGGCTCAGCTCCTTCTTCACCACAACGGATCGGTACAACGTCCGCATTACTGAAGACGCCGCACCGATCCGCCTGTCGATTTCACGATCCACTCTTCCCTCACTCGTGAACAAGACTCCTAGGTACTTGAACTCCTCCACTTGGGGCAGGGTCTCCTCCCCAACCCGAGAAACGGGAGGAAAAAACGAGGGATGTCAACCCTTGTGGAAACTCGCCGTTCAATTTGGAATCCGAATCCGGCGGTGGGGATTCAAACACAAATCTCGGTTCAAACCGGTTTTTGCCAAATACTATTTGACATGTGAATTACAACAATAATTATACTGTTTTTGTCAGGTCTTTGTGATCTTGTTTTGTTTAGTTGTGTTGGATTACTTCAAGACTCCATTAGTTCCTGTTTTTTCACTCCGTTGTTTTGTTTCCATCCATCCATTTTCTTCCGCTCATCCGAGGTCGGGTCACGGGGGCAGCAGCCTAAGCAGGGATGCCCGGACTTCCCTCTCCCCAGCCACTTCATTCAGCTCTTCCCGGGGGATCCCGAAGCGTTCCCAGGCCAACCGGGAGACATAGCCAATGTGTCCTGGGTCTTTCGGTCGGACGTGCCCTAAACACCTGCCTAGGGAAAAGTTCGGGTGGCATCCTGACCAGATGCCCGAACCACCTCATCTGGCTCCTCTCCATGTGGAGGAGCAGCGGCTTTACTTTGAGTTCCTCCCGGATGAAAGAGCTTCTCACCCTATCTCTAAGGGAGAGACCCAAACTCATTTGGGCCGGTTGTACCCGTGATCTTATCCTTTCGGTCATGACCCAAAGCTCATGACCATAGGTGAGGATGGGAACGTAGATCGACCGGTAAATTGAGAGCTTTGCCTTCCGGCTCAGCTCCTTCTTCACCACAACGAATCGATACAACGTCCGCATTACTGAAGACGCCGCACCGATCCGCCTGTCGATCTCACGATCCACTCTTCCCTCACTCGTGAACAAGACTCCTAGGTACTTGAACTCCTCCACTTGGGGCAGGGTCTCCTCCCCAACCCGGAGATGGCACTCCACCCTTTTGCGGGAGAGAACCATGGACTCGGACTTGGAGGTGCTGATTCTCATTCCGGTCGCTTCACACTCGGCTGCGAACCGATCCAGTGAGAGCTGAAGATCCCGGCCAGATGAAGCCATCAGGACCACATCATCTGCAAAAAGCAGAGACCTAATCCCGCAGTCACCAAACCACAATGGCCAGGTAGTCAGCCTGGTGACATCACCCTTGTAATCTATGTCCCGTTCTCGTTCCGTTCCAAGTACGTTTTTCTTCATTCATGCCGTAGTGCAGGTTTTGTTTTCATAGCCAAGTTTTGTACCTCCTCTGAGAGTCCCCTTTTCTTTATACCCTTTGTATTTGTAATATTTTTCTGTTGTGGTGAAGACGGAGCTGAGCCGGAAGGCAAAGCTCTCAATTTACCGGTCGATCTACGTTCCCATCCTCACCTATGGTCATGAGCTTTGGGTCATGACCGAAAGGATAAGATCACGGGTACAAGCGGCCCAAATGAGTTTGGGTCTCTCCATTAGAGATAGGGTGAGAAGCTCTGCCATCCGGGAGGAACTCGAAGTAAAGCCGCTGCTCCTTCACATCGAGAGGAGCCAGATGAGGTGGTTCGGGCTTCTGGTCAGGAACGCTTCCCTAGGGAGGTGTTTAGGGCACGTCCAACCCGTAGGAGGCCACGGGGAAGACCCAGGACACGTTGGGAAGACTATGTCTCCCGGCTGGCCTGGGAACGCCTCGGGATCCCCCGGGAAGAGCTAGACGAAGTGGCTGGGGAGAGGGAAGTCTGGGTTTCCCTGCTTAGGCTGCTGCCCCCGCGACCCGACCTCGGATAAGCGGAAGAAGATGGATGGATGGATGGAGTATAGTACATTTTGAGAAGATGAATTCCGGAGATAATCGGGGCGGGGTTTCATTTTGCATTCTAGGCACCCCCCCCCACAAACTAGCATCTTGCATACGGACTCACAAAACGGGTTTAAACATGTCTCTGTGGAGACATGTTTTCACACCCAAGCATAGTTGATACATATTATCTGGACCAGGGGTAGGGAACCTATGGCTCTAGATCCAGATGTGGCTCTTTCGATGACTGCATCTGGCTCTCCGATAAATCTGAGCTGACATTGTTAACACGATAATTATGAATAATTCCGCTGGAATTCACAGTGCTAAAAATAACGTTTAAAATATAAAACATTCTCATGCATTTAAATACATCCATCCGTTTCCTACCGCACCTGTTCAAGAAGTCGCATTAATGGTAAGAAGTATTTTATGTCATGACTGGGGGGGGTCGTTCTCTTAGGAAGGCAGACGGACTACTCGGGACATGGCATTTAGGTAAAAACATGACTTAATTTAAACTAAAAAAAGAAAGAAACAAAAATCGCTCACAGCGGAGGCATAACTTGGGCTAAGAAAGAAAGCTAACGCATAAACAGACTATGAACATAAGTCAAACAAAACTTACTTGGCATGGCATGAAGCACGAAACTATGGCAAGGCATGAAACAAGTCAGCACAGGGTGACTGACTGGCAAAGACAAGCTTAAATACTGCCTCTGATTAGTGCTCGGGAAGCGGGTGAGCGGGCGTTTTGTCCACCAGAGACAGGTGGACATAAAATACTTCTTACCATTAATACGACTTCTTGAACAGGTGCGGTAGGAAACGGGTGGATGGATTTAAATGCATGAGAATGTTTTATATTTTGAACGTTATTTTTAGCACTGTGAATTCCAGCGGAATTATTCATAATTATCGTGTTAGGCAATGTCAGCTAAGATTTATCTGAGAGCCAGATGCAGTCATCAAAAGAGCCACATCTGGATCTAGAGCCATAGGTTCCCTACCCCTGATTTAAACTAAAAAAAGAAACAAACAAAAATCGCTCACAGCGGAGGCACAACTTGGGCTAAGAAAGAAAGCTAACGCATAAACAGGCTATGAACATAAGTCGAACAAAACTTACTTGGCATGGCATGAAGCACGAAACTATGGCAAGGCATGAAACAAGTCAGCACAGGGCGACTGACTGGCAAAGACGAGCTTAAATACTGCCTCTGATTAGTGCTCGGGAAGCAGGTGAGCAGGCATTTTGTCCACCAGAGACAGGTGGACATAAAATACTTCTTACCATTAATACGACTTCTTGAACAGGTGCGGTAGGAAACGGATGGATGGATTTAAATGCATGAGAATGTTTGATATTTTGAACGTTATTTTTAGCACTGTGAATTCCAGCGGAATTATTCATAATTATCGTGTTAGGCAATGTAAGCGAAGACTTATCTGAGAGCCAGATGCAGTCATCAAAAGAGCCACATCTGGCTCTAGAGCCATAGGTTCCCTACCCCTGATTTAAACTAAAAAAAGAAACAAACAAAAATCGCTCACAGCGGAGGCATAACTTGGGCTAAGGAAGAAAGCTAACGCATAAACAGACTATGAACATAAATCGAACAAAACTTACTTGGCATGGCATGAAGCACGAAACTATGGCAAGGCATGAAACAAGTCAGCACAGGGCGACTGACTGGCAAAGACAAGCTTAAATACTGCCTCTGATTAGTGCTCGGGAAGCAGGTGAGCGGGCGTTTTGTCCACCAGAGACAGGTGGATATAAAATACTTCTCACCATTAATACGACTTCTTGAACAGGTGCGGTAGGAAACGGATGGATGGATTTAAATGCATGAGAATGTTGTATATTTTGAACGTTATTTTTAGCACTGTGAATTCCAGCGGAATTATTCATAATTATCGTGTTAGGCAATGTCAGCTAAGATTTATCTGAGAGCCAGATGCAGTCATCAAAAGAGCCACATCTGGATCTAGAGCCATAGGTTCCCTACCCCTGATTTAAACTAAAAAAAGAAACAAACAAAAATCGCTCACAGCGGAGGCATAACTTGGGCTAAGGAAGAAAGCTAACGCATAAACAGACTATGAACATAAATCGAACAAAACTTACTTGGCATGGCATGAAGCACGAAACTATGGCAAGGCATGAAACAAGTCAGCACAGGGCGACTGACTGGCAAAGACAAGCTTAAATACTGCCTCTGATTAGTGCTCGGGAAGCAGGTGAGCGGGCGTTTTGTCCACCAGAGACAGGTGGATATAAAATACTTCTCACCATTAATACGACTTCTTGAACAGGTGCGGTAGGAAACGGATGGATGGATTTAAATGCATGAGAATGTTGTATATTTTGAACGTTATTTTTAGCACTGTGAATTCCAGCGGAATTATTCATAATTATCGTGTTAGGCAATGTCAGCTAAGACTTATCTGAGAGCCAGATGCAGTCATCAAAAGAGCCACATCTGGCTCTAGAGCCATAGGTTCCCTACCCCTGATTTAAACTAAAAAAAGAAACAAACAAAAATCGCTCACAGCGGAGGCACAACTTGGGCTAAGGAAGAAAGCTAACACATAAACAAACTATGAACATAAGTCGAACAAAACTTACTTGGCATGGCATGAAGCACGAAACTATGGCAAGGCATGAAACAAGTCAGCACAGGACGACTGACTGGCAAAGACGAGCTTAAATACTGCCTCTGATTAGTGCTCGGGAAGCAGGTGAGCGGGCATTTTGTCCACCAGAGACAGGTGGACATAAAATACTTCTTACCATTAATGCGACTTCTTGAACAGGTGCGGTAGGAAACGGGTGGATGGATTTAAATGCATGAGAATGTTGTATATTTTGAACGTTATTTTTAGCACTGTGAATTCCAGCGGAATTATTCATAATTATCGTGTCAGGCAATGTCAGCTAAGATTTATCTGAGAGCCAGATGCAGTCATCAAAAGAGCCACATCTGGATCTAGAGCCATAGGTTCCCTACCCCTGATTTAAACTAAAAAAAGAAAGAAACAAAAATCGCTCACAGCGGAGGCATAACTTGGGCTAAGAAAGAAAGCTAACGCATAAACAGACTATGAACATAAGTCAAACATAACTTACTTGGCATGGCATGAAGCACGAAACTATGGCAAGGCATGAAACAAGTCAGCACAGGGCGACTGACTGGCAAAGACAAGCTTAAATACTGCCTCTGATTAGACTTTGTATCTTTATTATAATTTCTGGTTACGTTAGGCCAGCAGAGAAGGCCTCGCTGGCCTAGACGGACCCTCTGTAGCCCTTCAATGGCCATGGTAGCACCACTTGGACAAACTGCGAACAACGCCGCAGCAATTAGCCCAAAACCCGAACACACGATCGATACGGATACAAAAGTCTACATTTCCTTTTCAATCGGCCGTCCCTGCACGGAGCAACCATGCAGACCGTTTCTCCGCCGGATTGTCGAGTGAACCTTGAGCACAACAAATTTGTAGGACATAATGAAACGACTGCCGGCGGATGATTACGTCCACAGAAAGACACCCAAAATGCATTAGGTGGTAAGGCAGCTGCGTGGTCATGACCTGCTCAGCTCTCGGCTAATTGAGTGGACGGGCTCGGCGGAGAGCAGGTCAATTCAGCCGAATGACAAAAAAAAAAATACCAAGGTAAATGGAAAAAAATATGTCCAAAAGAAACCAGAATAGTTGGGAGTCTAAGGAAGGGAAATAAAAAACCCCCCAACCGTCCCCGCAGACGACGACAGAAACATCTCATTTCATTTCCTGGCCGTGTAATGTATGACATCACTCTAATTGTCATCCCAGATGTCACATCTGCACGCCGTTGCTATGTAATCTCTGCCGGCGTGGACCCGGCCGTCGTTTCAGGTCACGCAAACGGAAACCGCGACGCATTCTGTTTTCTTCCAAGATCAATCAATGTTTATTTATATAGGCCCAAATCACAAATGTCTCAAAGGACTGCGCAAATCATTACGACTACAACATCCTCGGAAGAACCCACAAAAGGGCAAGGAAAACTCACACCCAGTGGGACGCCAGTGACAATGCTGACTCTGAGAATCCTTGGAGAGGACCTCAGATGTGGGCAACCCCCCCCCCCCCCCTCTAGGGGACCGAAAGCAATGGATGTGGAGCGGGTCTAACATGATACTGTGAAAGTTCAATCCATAGTGGCTCCAAGACAGCAGCGAGAGTCCCGTCCACAGGAAACCATCTCAAGCGGATCAGCAGCGTAGAGATGTCCCCAACCGATACAGGCGAGCGGTCCATCCTGGGTCTCGACTCTGGACAGCCAGTACTTCATCCATGGTCATCGGACCGGACCCCCTCCACAAGGGAGGGGGGGACATAGGAGAAAGAAAAGAAGCGGCAGATCAACTGGTCTAAAAAGGAGGTCTATTTAAAGGCTAGAGTATACAGATGAGTTTTAAGGTGAGACTTAAATGCTTCTACTGAGGTGGCATCTCGAACCGTTACCGGGAGGGCATTCCAGAGTACTGGAGCCCGAACGGAAAACGCTCTATAGCCCGCAGACTTTTTTTGGGCTCTAGGAATCACTAATAAGCCGGAGTCTTTTGAAGGCAGATTTCTTGCCGGGACATATGGTACAATACAATCGGCAAGATAGGCTGGAGCTAGACCGTGTAGTATTTTATACGTAAGTAGTAAAACCTTAAAGTCACATCTTAAGTGCACAGGAAGCCAGTGCAGGTGAGCCAGTATAGGTATATATGTATGTATATATGTATATAAAGGTATATACAGTACAGGTATATATGTATGTATATATGTATATAAAGGTATATACAGTATAGGTATATATGTATGTATATATGTATATAAAGGTATATACAGTATAGGTATATATGTATGTATATATGTATATAAAGGTATATACAGTATAGGTATATATGTATGTATATATGTATATAAAGGTATATACAGTACAGGTATATATGTATGTATATATGTATATAAAGGTATATACAGTATAGGTATATATGTATGTATATATGTATATAAAGGTATATACAGTATAGGTATATATGTATGTATATATGTATATAATGGTATATACAGTATAGGTATATATGTATGTGTATATGTATATAAAGGTATATACAGTATAGGTATATATGTATGTATATATGTATATAAAGGTATATACAGTATAGGTATATATGTATGTATATATGTATATAAAGGTATATACAGTATAGGTATATATGTATGTATATATGTATATAAAGGTATATACAGTACAGGTATATATGTATGTATATATGTATATAAAGGTATATACAGTATAGGTATATATGTATGTATATATGTATATAAAGGTATATACAGTATAGGTATATATGTATGTATATATGTATATAATGGTATATACAGTATAGGTATATATGTATGTGTATATGTATATAAAGGTATATACAGTATAGGTATATATGTATGTGTATATGTATATAAAGGTATATACAGTATAGGTATATATGTATGTATATATGTATATAAAGGTATATACAGTATAGGTATATATGTATGTATATATGTATATAAAGGTATATACAGTATAGGTATATATGTATGTATATATGTATATAAAGGTATATACAGTACAGGTGTATATGTATGTATATATGTATATAAAGGTATATACAGTATAGGTATATATGTATGTATATATGTATATAAAGGTATATACAGTATAGGTATATATGTATGTATATATGTATATAATGGTATATACAGTATAGGTATATATGTATGTGTATATGTATATAAAGGTATATACAGTATAGGTATATATGTATGTATATATGTATATAAAGGTATATACAGTATAGGTATATATGTATGTATATATGTATATAAAGGTATATACAGTATAGGTATATATGTATGTATATATGTATATAAAGGTATATACAGTATAGGTATATATGTATGTATATATGTATATAAAGGTATATACAGTATAGGTATATATGTATGTATATATGTATATAAAGGTATATACAGTATAGGTATATATGTATGTATATATGTATATAAAGGTATATACAGTATAGGTATATATGTATGTATATATGTATATAAAGGTATATACAGTATAGGTATATATGTATGTATATATGTATATAAAGGTATATACAGTATAGGTATATATGTATGTATATATGTATATAATGGTATATACAGTATAGGTATATATGTATGTATATATGTATATAAAGGTATATACAGTATAGGTATATATGTATGTATATATGTATATAAAGGTATATACAGTATAGGTATATATGTATGTATATATGTATATAAAGGTATATACAGTATAGGTATGTATGTATGTATATATGTATATAATGGTATATACAGTATAGGTATATATGTATGTATATATGTATATAAAGGTATATACAGTATAGGTATATATGTATGTATATATGTATATAAAGGTATATACAGTATAGGTATATATGTATGTATATATGTATATAAAGGTATATACAGTACAGGCGTAATATGATCAAACTTTCTTGTTCTTGTCAAAAGTCTAGCAGCCGCATTTTGTACCAACTGTAATCTTTTAATGCTAGACATGGGGAGACCCGAAAATAATACGTTACAGTAATCGAGGCGAGGCGTAACAAACGCATGGATAATGATCTCGGCGTCTTTAGTGGACAAAATGGAGCGAATTTTAGCGATATTACGGAGATGAAAGAAGGCCGTTTTAGTAACGCTTTTAATGTGTGACTCAAAGGAGAGAGTTGGGTGGAAGATAATACCCAGTTTTTTTACAGAGTCACCTTGTTTTATTATTTGGTTGTCAAATGTTAAAGTTGTATTATTAAATAGAGGTCGGTGTCTAGCAGGACCGATAATCAGCATTTCCGTTTTTTTGGCATTAAGTTGCAAAAAGTTAGCGGACATCCATTGTTTAATTTCATTAAGACACGCCTCCAGCTGACTACAGTCCGGCGTGTTGGTCAGCTTTAGGGGCATGTAGAGTTGCATAAAAATGCATAAAAACAGGTGGCCAGTGCAATTTAATTTAGAGCTCTTGCACACTTTTGGACTGTATGGCAATTTTGCTCAACAAGGTTGAAAAAAATAGAATAAAATGAGGAATAAAGTGGATTCCCTTTTGCCACTGAAAGCATTTAGTACATTTGTATGCGGTTTGCTCTGACTTGGTTCGGTTTAGGGCTGTCAGACCGTTAGATGGCATTTTGTTCATGCAAAACCCCAAAACCAGTGAAGTCGGCACGTTGTGTAAACGGTGAATAAAAACAGAATACAATGATCTGCGAATCCTTTTCAACTCGTATTCAATTGAATAGACGGCAAAGACAAGATATTTAACCTTCAAGCTGGAAAACATCGTTATTCTTAGAAAAATAATAGCTCGTTTGGAATTTGAGGCCTTTGTTGTGTTTCGTTGTGGCCCAAAAAAAGACGGAGAAAGTTGAGGAATGCTCATCAAACGCTTATTTGGAACATGCCGCAGGTTGAGCGGGCTGATTGGCAACAGGTGGGTGCCATGATTGGGTATAAAAGCAGCTTCCATGAAATGCTAAGTGATTCACAAACAAGGATGGGGGCGAGGGTCACAAATTTGTAAGCAAATTGTCGAACAGTTTTAGAACATTTCTCAACGAGCTATTGCAAGGAATTTAGGGATTTTACCATCCACGGTCCGTAAAATCGTCAAAAAGGTCAGAGAATCTGGAGAAATCACTGCACGTTAGCGATGATATTACGAACTTTTGATCCCCTCAGGCGGTACCGCATCAAAAACTGACATCAGTGTGTAAAGGATATCACCGCATGGAACACTTCACAGAACCACTGTCAGTAACTACAGTTGGTTGCTACATCTGTAAGTGCGAGTTAAAACGCTACAATGCAAAGCCAAAGCCATTTATCAACAACACCCAGAAACTCAGCCGGCTTTTCTGGGCCCCAGCTCATCTAAGATGGACTGATGCAAAGTGGAAAAGTGTTCTGTGGTCTGACAAGTCCTCATTTCAAAGTGGTTTTTGGAAACGGTGGATGTTGTTTCCTCTGGAACAAAGAGGAAATGAACCGTCCGGATTGTTATAGGCGCAAAGTTCAAAAGCCAGCATCTGTGATGGTATGGGGGTGCATTAGTGCCCAAGGCATGGGTAACTTGCACATCTGTGAAGGCACCATTAATGCTGAAAGGTACATACAGGTTTTGGAACAACATATGCTGCCATCTTTTTCATGGACGCCCCTGCTTATTTCAGCAAGACAATGCCAAGCCACGTGCTACAACAGGCTTCATAGTAAAAGAGTAGGGGTACCAGACTGGCCTGCCTGTAGTCCAGACCTGTCCCCCATTGAGAATGTGTAGCCCATTATGAAGCCTAAAATACTACAAAGGAGACCTGGACTGTTGAACAACTCAAGCTGGTTTTGGATTTTGTCGATAAATCAAAACTAATAACGATTAATCGCAGATAAATATATATTTTCCATCATTAATAAGTGTACCCTCGACGGACTATAAACCTCGACTTTTTTCTTACGCATTAACCCCTGTGGCTTATAAGACGGCGCGGCTAATTTACAGATTTTTTCAGAATGAAACATTTTCAAAAAACCCAGGCAAATACACCGAGAATGTGTTTTAATTGTTTGTGCTATTGCGCCATCTTTTGGACAAGTTCGCTCGCTGCAGTGTCCTTCCATTTACCGAT
Source organism: Nerophis ophidion (assembly GCF_033978795.1). Lineage (NCBI taxonomy): Eukaryota > Metazoa > Chordata > Actinopteri > Syngnathiformes > Syngnathidae > Nerophis > Nerophis ophidion. Next base: position 85,241,776 of record NC_084614.1, on the reverse strand, counting down.
AGCGCTTTCAACAGGAAGTAGAATTACCATTCATTCATCTTCTAGTCCTCCTTAGCGTTTCTACCGGTATGGATTCTACCAGGAACGTTTTGAAGTTTTACAATACAACTAAAACAATTCGTACTTACTAAAAGCTTCTCTTTTTCGACGTCCGTAGGCGTGTTTTCGTGCGTATTTGTACGTGCTATCATAATGTAATGACGATAACGACGTTAGCATTAGCTAATATTCCAATGCGTATTGTTTCAGTTTCACAAAGTCCTCAGTAAATTCACCAAAACGTCCCCGTGGAGTTATTGAGTCTGTTTAGCTGATAGGAGAGCTAGCTTTCAATCAATCAATCAATGTTTATTTATATAGCCCTAAATCACAAGTGTCTCAAAGGGCTGCACAAGCCACAACATCCTTGGTTCAGATCCCATATGAGGGCAAGGAAAAACTCACAACCCAGTGGGATGTCAATCAATCAATCAATCAATCAATATTTATTTTTATAGCCCTAAATCACAAGTGTCTCAAAGGGCTGCACAAGCCACAACGACATCCTTGGTTCAGATCCCACATAAGAGCAAGGAAAAACTCACAACCCAGTAGGATGTCAATCAATCAATCAATCAATCAATACATCAATCAATCAATCAATGTTTATTTTTATAGCCCTAAAACACAATTGTCTCAAAGGGCTGCAGAAGCCACAATGACATCCTTAGTTCAGATCCCACATGAGGGCAAGGAAAAACTCACAACCCAGTGAGATGTCAATCAATTAATTAATGTTTATTCATACACCCCTAAATCACAAGTGTCTCAAAGGGCTGCAGAAGCCACAATGACATCATTGGTTCATAACCAAATAAGGGCAAGGAAGAACTCACAACCCAATGAGAATGACTACGAGAAACCTTGGAGAGGACCGCAGATGTGGGTCCAAGCTACTGAATATGCTAAAAAGAACAGTAAGCAGCTATGTTTTATTAACATACCGTAGCTGCGTGTGTCAAATCTGAGTCATAGAATGACTCCCGCCTCCTGGTGGTAGAGGGCGCTAGTGATCCTTCTTGCGACTACTCGGCTGCGGAAGAAGTGACAACAAGCAGCAAGAGTGAGTTTATTTTTTCGTCTGGCTTGCACTTTTAACATGGAGGATTACATATCTAAAATAAAACAGTTTTCTAAAGGAGGTAATAAAGGAAGATCTCCATCGAGACAGAGAGACTTTTAAAACTGAAGAAAGATAAGGAAGACTTTTATAAACAAGTTATCGATGCTTTTGATCCGAAGGAGCTGGCATGGACTTCATTTATAAGTAAAGGTAAGACCATAATAACGTTTTTTTTCTATTAAATGTGCTTTTCATGATGGTATCCTTACATCACACTCAAATTAATGGCAATCTTAAACTTTTAGAACTGAAGAAAGATGAGGAAGACTTTTATAAACAAATTATCGATGCTTTTTTTTCAGAAGGAGCTGGCATGGACTTCATTTATAAGTAAAGGTAAGACCATAATACCGTTTTTTTTTTATTAAATGTGCTTTTCATGATGGTATCCTTACATCACACTCAAATTAATGGCAATCTTAAACACCTCAGCTCCGACAGTCGTGCACGTTCCTTTGTAAACAAGCAGTCGTTTGTCACAAACCCCCCGTCAAATAATCCCCTTTCTTCTGCCAATTTTTTTCCCCCCCCCCGTTTCTGGATTGCACTCCCAGATAATCCGGGATTAGAACGAGTCGTTCGGATTTGGTGTTCTCATTCATTTTGATGGCCAGATATGTTCCCACAGCCGAAGTTCATTTGCCGAGAACCCATCGCATATTCCACCGCATTGAACATTTTGGAAATCCATACCAGTTCACACCCCGCTTCTACCAACATTCATATACAAAAAACCCCTAAAGCAAATACAGAGTGGGCCAAAATTTTAAACAGAACCAATCCACGGGCCAAGGTTCAACAAATGAACCTTTTAAAAGGAACCCGGACAACTTTTGCATTGGATATTGAACAAGCAAGGCTTATATAACTTTATTGTGACGTGCAAAATCCAGTTTCAAATAATAATTAAAGATGGTTTTTGTTTCATGTCTCTACGACATTCCTAACAGAAGTTACAAGAAGTTTTGCTTGGGTATTTTCCTAGGGGGCGTTAGAGCGCAAATTTGATTTTTGGGGTTTGGTTTTTTATCAGATGGCAATTTTTGCCAGTCCTGATGTGTGTGTAAAATTTGGTGAGTTTTGAATTATGTTAAGGGGTTGAAATTATAGATCGGCGTTTCTGGATGTTGTTGATAAATGGCTTTCCCTTGGCATAGTAGAGCTTTAACTTGCACTTTGAAGCATTTTAAATGGGTCAAATTACAGCTCAAAGAGGCAAAAATGGCATTTTTTAGGAAAATTTGCGCAGGGGTTTTTTTGAAGGCGCGTAAAATCCAAACCGGAGAACTTATCAAAACTCTTTCAATAACTTTTAATCAGAAGGGTTCAAACTCTCTCCTGTCCGAGTTTGAAGCCGAAACAACAAACGGGCTCAGAGGAGATAACGTTTGAAGACGGGACCCAGGATGGACCGCTCGCCTGTATCGGTTGGGGACATCTCTACGCTGCTGATCCGCCTCCGCTTGAGATGGTTTCCTGTGGACGGGACTCTGGCTGCTGTCTTGGATCCGCTTGAACTGAACTCTGGCGGCTGTGTTTTTTCAGAAAATATATTAGCTCATTTGGGATTTGCAACATGTTTAAAAAAAAAACTGGCACGAGTAGCCAAAAAAATGACGGAGAAAGTTCAGGTATGCTCATCAAACGCTTATTAGGAAATTGACCAGACCGCAAAGAAAAGATATTTAACGTTCGAACGGGTAAACATTGTTATTTTTTTGAAAATATATTAGCTCATTTGGGATTTGCAACTTGTTTAAAAAAAAAACTGGCACGAGTAGCCCAAAAAATGACGGAGAAAGTTGAGGTATGCTCATCAAACGCTTATTAGGAAATTGACCAGACCGCAAAGAAAAGATATTTAACGTTCGAACGGGTAAACATTGTTATTTTTTTGAAAATATATTAGCTCATTTGGGATTTGCAACATGTTTCAAAAAAGCTGGCACGAGTAGCCGAAAAAATGACGGAGAAAGTTCAGGTATGCTCATCAAACGCTTATTAGGAAATTGACCAGACCGCAAAGAAAAGATATTTAACTTTCGAACGGGTAAACATTGTTATTTTAAAAAAATATATATTAGCTCATTTGGGATTTGCAACATGTTTAAAAAAAAACTGGCACGAGTAGCCCAAAAAATGACGGAGAAAGTTCAGGTATGCTCATCAAACGCTTATTAGGAAATTGACCAGACCGCAAAGAAAAGATATTTAACGTTCGAACGGGTAAACATTGTTATTTTTCTGCAAATATATTAGCTCATTTGGGATTTGCAACATGTTTAAAAAAAAAACTGGCACGAGTAGCCGAAAAAATGACGGAGAAAGTTCAGGTATGCTCATCAAACGCTTATTAGGAAATCGACCAGACCGCAAAGAAAAGATATTTAACGTTCGAACGGGTAAACATTGTTATTTTTTTGCAAATATATTAGCTCATTTGGGATTTGCAACATTTTTTAAAAAAAAAACTGGCACGAGTAGCCGAAAAAATGACGGAGAAAGTTCAGGTATGCTCATCAAACGCTTATTAGGAAATTGACCAGACCGCAAAGAAAAGATATTTGACGTTCGAACGGGTAAACATTGTTATTTTTTTGAAAATATATTAGCTCATTTGGGATTTGCAACATGTTTAAAAAAAAAAACTGGCACGAGTAGCCCAAAAAATTACGGAGAAAGTTCAGGTATGCTCATCAAACGCTTATTAGGAAATTGACCAGACCGCAAAGAAAATATATTTAACGTTCGAACGGGTAAACATTGTTATTTTTCTGAAAATATATTAGCTCATTTGGGATTTGCAACATGTTTAAAAAAAAACTGGCACGAGTAGCCCAAAAAATGACGGAGAAAGTTCAGGTATGCTCATCAAACGCTTATTAGGAAATTGACCAGACCGCAAAGAAAATATATTTAACGTTCGAACGGGTAAACATTGTTATTTTTTTGAAAATATATTAGCTCATTTGGGATTTGCAACATGTTTAAAAAAAAACTGGCACGAGTAGCCGAAAAAATGACGGAGAAAGTTCAGGTATGCTCATCAAACGCTTATTAGGAAATTGACCAGACCGCAAAGAAAAGATATTTAATGTTCGAACGGGTAAACATTGTTATTTTAAAAAAAAATATATTAGCTCATTTGGGATTTGCAACATGTTTAAAAAAAATCTGGCACGAGTAGCCGAAAAAATGACGGAGAAAGTTGAGGTATGCTCATCAAACGCTTATTAGGAAACATGAGCGGGCTGATTGGGAGCAGGTGGGTGCCATGATTGGGTATAAAAGCAGCTTCCATGAAATGCTCAGTCCGTTCACAAACGAGGACGGGGTGAGGGTCATAACTTTGTGAACAAATGCGTGAGCAAATTGTTTACGAACAACATTTTACAACAAGCTGTTGCAAGGAATTTAGGAATTTCACCATCAACGGTCCGTAATATCGTCCAAAGGTTCAGCGAACCTGGAGAAATCACTGCACGTAACATTAAATGCCCGAGACCTCCGATCCCCTCAGGCGGTACTGCACCAAATAGCGATATCAGTGTGTAAAGGATATCACCACATGGGCTCACCGGGTATCCGCGGATCCTTAAAAAAGTCTTAAATTCATGTATCTAAAATTAAGGCCTTAAAAAGTATTACATGTATTAGAAATTCCTTAAAAAAATTGTCTTAAATTCAGCACTCAATGGTCTTAAATTGTCGGGACAGTTTTTGTTGTTGTTTTTGAGTAAAAGTGAGTGATTTCAGCTCACTCATTTTTTCTTTGTATCTCTTGAAGAGATACAAAGAAAAAATGAGTGAGCTGAAACAAATAGAGGCGGGAAACGTGGATGAGAACAGCCAACCGAGGCTCATTTGAGTGTGTGTTCAGCGTTTTGTTGTTGGTCTTATAACACTGTTTTGCACTATTATTGCACTATTATTGCACTATTATTGACCGAATGTCATTTATTTTTACCCTCACCTGGGTTATTATGTTTTTACTGGCGTTGGTTTGTTTGTTTTGGATGTCAAAGTTTTTAGATCCCTCAAGAATTGTTGATAAGCTGTTTGGCCGAGTGGTGCTTATCAGTTTGTTTATTAATAAACATACAAAAAGTAAACTTGACTGATTGCCGTCGAGGTTTTAGTACAGTGAGATCCCCAACCATCCCTGGCTCAGGAACACTTCCGAAAACATCTGTCGGTACAACTGTAAGCGCAAGTCAAAACTCCACTATGCAACGCGAAAGCCGATTGATCAACAACACCCAGAAACTGGGTCCCGAGCTCGTCTAAAATGGATTGATGCAAAGTAAAAAAAAATTTTCTGTGGTCTGACGAGTCCACATTTCAAATTGTTTTCGGAAACTGTTGACATCGTGTCCTCTGTAGCAAAGAGGAAGAGAACCATGCGGATTGTTATAGGCGCGAAGTTGAAAAGCCAGCATCTGGGATGGTATGGAGGTGTATTTGTGTTGTGGAATATTGGTTGGGAAAATGACCAAAATCCAACGGTCAAATCAGCATCAGAACCCAACATTGTTCAAACGTCATCGAAAAGCATGTTGTTTCCACGTTCAGCAGCTAATTCAACAAGTTCTCAACGTTGTTTCAATGCCTTGTTAGAATAATAATGTATAAGTTATCACAAAAGTTTCCGTTTTTGGAAACTTCCGGCGAGCAGACAGAGGCTGTCTTCGTCGTACCAAGCCAGAGACTTGTAAAATTCCATTATTTACGATGGGAAAAGACGGGATGGGTTATTTATTGTCATCCAAGATCTGCCCAAGCTCGATCCAGGACCAGTCCAAGTCTCTTTTCTTTTCAATCAATGTCAATCAATGTTTATTTATATAGCCCCAAATCACAAATGTCTCAAAGGACCGCTCAAATCATTACGACTACAACATCCTGGGAAGAACCCACACAAGGGCAAGGAAAACTCACACCCAGTGGGCAGGGAGAATTCACATCCAGTGGGACGCCAGTGACAATGCTGACTATGAGAAACCTTGGAGAGGACCTCAGATGTGGGCAACCCCCCCCCCCTCTAAGGGACCGAAAGCAATGGATGTGGAGCGGGTCTAACATGATACTGTGAAAGTTCAATCCATAGTGGCTCCAAGACAGCAGCGAGAGTCCCGTCCACAGGAAACCATCTCAAGCGGAGGCGGATCAGCAACCGATACACAGGCGAGCGGTCAATCCCGGGTCTCGACTCTGGACAGCCAGTACTTCACCCACGGTCATCGGACCGGACCCCCTCCACAAGGAGGGGGGGGGGGATATTCGGTCACATTTGTGTAAATGTGACCGAATGTCTTTTGTTGGACCAAGCAAAAAGGTTTGTAAAATTCCATTATGTACGAATGGAAAAGACGGGAGGGGTTGTGTATTGTCATCCAAGACCTGCCCAAGCTCGATCCAGGACCAGTCCAAGCCCGAGGCGTCTTTTTTCTTTTCAATCAATGTCAATCAATGTTTATTTATATAGCCCCAAATCACAAATGTCTCAAAGGACTGCACAAATCATTACGACTACAACATCCTCGGAAGAACCCACAAAAGGGCAAGGAAAACTCACACCCAGTGGGCAGGGAGAATTCACATCCAGTGGGACGCCAGTGACAATGCTGACTATGAGAAACCTTGGAGAGGACCTCAGATGTGGGCAACCCCCCCGCCAACACAGCCGCGAGAGTTCAGTTCAAGCGGATCCAAGACAGCAACGAGAGTCCCGTCCACAGGAAACCATCTCAAGCGGAGGCGGATCAGCAACCGATACACAGGCGAGCGGTCCATCCCGGGTCTCGACTCTGGACAGCCAGTACTTCATCCATGGTCATCGGACCGGACCCCCTCCACAAGAGGGGTGGGGGGGGGGGTGGGGTATATGTCTTTTGTTGGACCAAGCAAAAGGCTTGTAAAATACCATTATGTACGAATGGAAAAGACGGGAGGGGTTGTGTATTGTCATCCAAGACCTACCCAAGCTCGATCCAGGACCAGTCCAAGCCCGAGGCATCTTTTTTTCTTTTGCGTCAATGTGACCGAAAACAATGGCTGTTGACATACATCCCCGTTCATTTAGAAACAGCCGTTGTTATGTAAACAGGGAAAGTCCAAAATAAAAAGAGGTGGCGTACAATCTTTAAACCAGACCATGGGTGACACTGGAAGTGAAGTGAAGTGAATTATATTTATATAGCGCTTTTTTCTAGCGACTCAAAGCACTTTACATAGTGAAACCCAATATCTAAGTTACATTTAAACCACTTTACCTGGGAGCAGGTGGGTAAAGTGTCTTGCCCAAGGACACAACGGCAGTGACTAGGACGGCGGAGGCGGGAATCGAACCTGCAACCCTCAAGTTGCTGGCACGGCCGCTCTACCAACCGAGCTACGCCGCCCCAGGTTACAAGAGGTTACAAGTCGACACCTTTCTCCTCAATTGAGCCGAATTTAATTCTGTCTCTGTTTAATTCCTTGCTTCTTGTCTCGTTTAATAGATGTCATCTGTGTTTGAAGCTGACATGAACATTTACAAAATATTTCAGTGTAAATAACTCATTTCACGACGTATATATCTGCGGCTTTCAGTCCGATACGGACAAATACTTTTCTTTTAAAATTTGGTGAATACGTTTTATATACCGATGCACTCTATAGTCTGGAAAATACGGTAAAAAAAACACGACCAGTAACCAAGAAAATTGGGTAATATTGTCAAAACGTTCAATATTGTGCACAACCACATTAACAATAGCAACCTTTTTGAAACCAAGAGCTACTTCTTGGGTACTGATTAATGCCAAGGGCTACCAGTTTGATACACACTTAAATAAATTGCCAGAAATAGCCAATTTGCTCAATTTACCTTTAATAAATGAATATATATATATATATATATATATATATATATAAAAATGGCTATTTATGTCCATCATTCCGTCGTACATTTTTTTTCCTTTTACGGAAGTTTTTTTGTAGGGAATAAACGATGAAAAAAACACTTAATTGAACAGTTTAAAAGAGGAGAAAACAGGGAAAAAAGTGAAAATAAAATTTTGAAACATAGTTATTCTCTAATTTTGACTCTTTGAAATTCAAAATTCACCCGAAAAAAGAAGAGAAAAACTAGCTAATTTGAATCTTTTTGAAAAAAAATAAATAAAAAATAATAATTTATGGAACATCATTAGTAAATTTTCCTGATTAGAATAATTTTTTAGAATTTTGATGACATGTTTTGAATTTGTTAAAATCCAATCTGCACTTTGTTAGAATATATAACAAAATGGACCAAGCTATATTTCTAACAAAGACAAATCCTTATTTCTTCTAGATTTTCCAGAACAAAAATTTTAAAATAAATTCAAAAGACTTTGAAATAAGATTTAAATTTAATTCTAAAGATTTTTATTTTATTTTAATCATAATAAGTTTGAATAAATATTTCACAAATATTCTTCGTCAAAAAAACAGAAGCTAAAATGAAGAACTAAATTAAAATTTATTTATTATTTTTTACAATAAAAAAACAAAAGAAATGACTTAAACATTGATTTAAATTGTCAGGAAAGAAGAGAAAGGAATTTAAAAGGTAAAAAGGTATATGTGTTTAAAAATCCTAAAATAATTTTCAAGGTTGTATTTTTTCTCTAAAATTGTCTTTCTGAAAGTTATAAGAATCAAAGTAAAAAAAATAAATGAATTTATTTAATCAAGTGGAAGACCAAGTTTTTAAAATATTTTCTCGGATTTTCCAAATTCTATTTGAGTTTTGTCTCTCTAGAATTAAAAATGTCGAGCTTGCTAGTAAATAAATACAATTAAAAAAATAGAGGCAGCTCACTGGTAAGTGCTGCTATTCGAGCTATTTTTAGAACAGGCCTTACGGGCGACCTGGTGCCCGCGGGCATCGCGTTGGTGACCCCTGCTGTACAGGTTGTATGTTAATTGGAGTCAGGAATTCAAACCCTGTCTTCCTCTTACCTATGTGTGATGGCCCAGCTGGGATTTTGTCCGAGGGTGTAACCCCGCTTTCCGCCCGAGTGCAGCTGGGATAGGCTCCAGCCACTCCGAGAGGATTAAGTGGTAGAAAATGGAGGGGATGGATAACAATTATTTTGAGATGGGCCCGCATGCACAGCCCTCGATTAGCTCTAAACGAGAAGTGAGCGACCGCCAGCCCTATTTGTCGACATCTGCGTCGGCTTTGAAAAGATGCATTACCGTCTGACTCACCCAAACATTTCCTATTTACGCAACCAGCTCAACCTGCCTGTCACTCTTTCTAAAACGGTGCCTGAAAGCTTTACGTACGGTATAGCTCGTTTGGTGGAGTGACCGTGCCAGCAACTTGAGGGTTTGCAGGTTCAATCCCCGCTTCTGCCATCGGAGACAGCCCTCGCAAAAACGACTAATGATCTATTGCTAACGATGGATTCTGATACGTCATCTATGTTGCTGCTCCTCGATCTTAGCGCTGCTTTCGATACCGTCGATCATAATATTTTATTAGAACGTATCAAAACACGAATTGGTATGTCAGACTTAGCCCTGTCTTGGTTTAACTCTTATCTTACTGATAGGATGCAGTGTGTCTCCCATAACAATGTGACCTCGGATTATGTTAAGGTAACGTGTGGAGTTCCCCAGGGTTCGGTCCTTGGCCCTGCACTCTTCAGCATCTACATGCTGCCGCTAGGTGACATCATACGCAAATACGGTGTTAGCTTTCACTGTTATGCTGATGACACCCAACTCTACATGCCCCTAAAGCTGACCAACACGCCGGATTGTAGTCAGCTGGAGGCGTGTCTTAATGAAATTAAACAATGGATGTCCGCTAACTTTTTGCAACTCAACGCCAAAAAAACAGAAATGCTGATTATCGGTCCTGCTAGACACCGACCTCTATTTAATAATACAACTCTAACATTTGACAATTAAACAAGGCGACACGTTAAAAAATCTGGGTATTATCTTTGACCCAACTCTCTCCTTTGAGGCACACATTAAAAGCGTTACTAAAACGGCCTTCTTTCATCTCCGTAATATCGCTAAAATTTGCTCCATTTTGTCCACTAACGAAGCTGAGATCATTATCCATGCGTTTGTTACGCCTCGTCTCGATTACTGTAACGTATTATTTTCGGGTCTCCCCATGTCTAGCATTAAAAGATTACAGTTGGTACAAAATGCGGCTGCTAGACTTTTGACAAGAACAAGAAAGTTTGATCACATTACGCCTGTACTGTATATACCTTTTATATACATATATACATACATATATACCTATACTGTATATACCTTTATATACATATATACATACTTATATACCTATACTGTATATACCTTTATATACATATATACATACATATATACCTATACTGTATATACCTTTATATACATATATACATACATATATACCTATACTGTATATACCTTTATATACATATATACATACATATATACCTATACTGTATATACCTTTATATACATATATACATACATATATACCCTATACTGGCTCACCTGCACTGGCTTCCTGTGCACTTAAGATGTGACTTTAAGGTTTTACTACTTACGTATAAAATACTACACGGTCTAGCTCCATCCTATCTTGCCGATTGTATTGTACCATATGTCCGGCAAGAAATCTGCGTTCAAAGGACTCCGGCTTATTAGTGATTCCCAAAGCCCAAAAAAAGTCTGCGGGCCTATAGAGCGTTTTCCGTTCGGGCTCCAGTACTCTGGAATTGCCCTCCCGGTAACAGTTCGAGATGCTACCTCAGTAGAAGCATTTAAGTCTCACCTTAAAACTCATCTGTATACTCTAGCCTTTAAATAGACTCCCTTTTTAGACCAGTTGATCTGCCGTTTCTTTTCTTTTTCTCCTATGTCCCACTCTCCCTTGTGGAGGGGGTCCGGTCCGATCCGGTGGCCATGTACTGCTCGCCTGTGTATCGGCTGGGGGACATCTCTGCGTTGCTGATCCGCCTCCGCTTGGGATGGTTTCCTGCTGGCTCCGCTGTGAACGGGACTCTCGCTGCTGTGTTGGATCCGCTTTGGACTGGACTCTCGCGACTGTGTTGGATCCATTATGGATTGAACTTTCACAGTATCATGTTAGACCCGCTCGACATCCATTGCTTTCCTCCTCTCCAAGGTTCTCATAGTCATCATTGTCACCGACGTCCCACTGGGTGTGAGTTTTTCCTTGCCCTTATGTGGGCCTACCGAGGATGTCGTAGTGGTTTGTGCAGCCCTTTGAGACACTAGTGATTTAGGGCTATATAAGTAAACATTGATTGATTGATTGATTGATACATCTGTTCATTTGAATGGGAATTTCCTGAAAATTTTGGAATTTCGGGAAAACCGAAGATTTTTCAAAGTATTGAATGGGTTGGTATTGGAATTTTTGGACTTGTTGAAAAATGGTGACGTGGTAACAGTTTGAATTGAAAAGGGGCATTTTGGAATTTTGGGGAAAACCGGGGAAAACTATTTAATTTTTGTTTGTCCCAACTTGGTGAAATGATTGTAACTTGTTGAAAAATGTGTACTGGGAAAACTTTCCAGGTAGAGGTATAAAATGGCTTTGGAAAACCAGTAATTCTGAAAATTCCTGGAATTATTTTGAACCTGGCTGTTTGATTGTCTAGGGTGAGTGGACTGTTTTGGTGTTGGAACGGTTTAAATCGGTTGAGAAATGTGGAATTTGGAGAGGTTTTGATGTTGCCAATTCATTGTCAACGGGGACAAAATTCTGGGAAATACCGTAAAAAACGGAAATTTCCTGAAAATTTGAGTTATGTGAAAAGTGGTGTATGTGGATGGTTTAACGACTTTTGCGAATTTTGGGACATTGTAGAACTATGAATACGTTCGTTCATTTGAATGGGAACTTCCCGGGAATTTCGGGAAAACCGGACATTTTTGAAAATATTGATTCCAGCTCAATTGTCGTAGATAATTTAATTGGAATGTTTGGACTTGTTTAAAAATGTTGACGTGGTAACAGTTTGAATTGAGAATGGGAATTTTGGAATTTCGGGAAAACCGGGAAATTAGAGAAACACTTTGATGGTGAAATGGTTGTAACTGATTGCAAAATCTGGACTGTGAAAACTTGCCAAGTAGAAGTTAAAAAAAGGCTTAGGAAAACCGGGAATTCTGAGAATCCCTGGAATTCTTTTGAACTTGGAAAATGTTAGTTTGATAGTCCAGGGTGAGTGGAGTGTGTGGGTGTTGGAACGGTTCGAATCGGTTGAAAAATGTTGAAGTGGTAACAGTTTCAATTGAGAATGGGCATTTTGGAATTTCGGGGAAAACCGGGAAATTAGAGAAATACTTTGATGGGGAAATGGTTGTAACTGATTGCAAAATCTGGACTGTGAAAACTTTCCAAGTAGAAGTGAAAAAAGGCTTAAGAAAACCGGGAATTCTGAGAATTCCTGGAATTATTTGGAACTTGGAAAATGTTAGTTTGATTGTCCAGGTGAGTGGAGTGTGTGGGGTGTTGGAACGGTTCGAATCGGTTTGAAAAATGTTGAAGTGGTAACAGTTTCAATTGAGAATGGGCATTTTAGAATTTCGGGAAAACCGGGAAATTAGAGAAATACTTTGATGGGGAAATGGTTGTAACTGATTGCAAAATCTGGACTGTGAAAACTTTCCAAGTAGAAGTGAAAAAAGGCTTAAAAAAACCGGGAATTCTGAGAATTCCTGGAATTCTTTTGAACTTGGAAAATGTTGACTGGAGTGTGTGGTTGTTGGAACGGTTCGAATCGGTTGAAAAAATGTTGAAGTGGTAACAGTTTGAATTGAGAATGGGCATTTTGGAATTTCGGGAAAACCGGGAAATTAGAGAAATACTTTGATGGTGAAATGGTTGTAACTGATTGCAAAATCTGGACTGTGAAAACTTGCCAAGTAGAAGTGAAAAAAGGCTTAGGAAAACCGGGAATTCTGAGAATCCCTGGAATTCTTTTGAACTTGGAAAATGTTAGTTTGATAGTCCAGGGTGAGTGGAGTGTGTGGTTGTTGGAACGGTCTGAATCGGTTGAAAAATGTTGAAGTGGTAACAGTTTCAATTGAGAATGGGCATTTTGGAATTTCGGAAAACCAGGAAATTAGAGATGGTTGTAACTGATTGCAAAATCTGGACTGTGAAAACTTGCCAAGTAGAAGTGAAAAAGGGCTTAGGAAAAACCGGGAATTCTGAGAATCCCTGGAGTTCTTTTGAACTTGGAAAATGTTAGTTTGATAGTCCAGGGTGAGTGGAGTGCGTGGGTGTTGGAACGGTTCGAATCGGTTGAAAAATGTTGAAGTGGGTAACAGTTTCAATTGAGAATGGGCATTTTGGAATTTCGGGGAAAAACCGGGAAATTAGAGAAACACTTTGATGGTGAAATGGTTGTAACTGATTGCAAAATCTGGACTGTGAAAACTTGCCAAATAGAAGTGAAAAAGGGCTTAGGAAAACCAGGAATTCTGAGAATTCCTGGAATTTTGAACTTGGAAAATGTTAGTTTGATTGTCCAGGGTGAGTGGAGTGTGTGGGTGTTGGAACGGTTCGAATCGGTTGAAAAATGTTGAAGTGGTAACAGTTTCAATTGAGAATGGGCATTTTGGAATTTCGGGAAAACCAGGAAATTAGAGATGGTTGTAACTGATTGCAAAATCTGGACTGTGAAAACTTGCCAAGTAAAAGTGAAAAAGGGCTTAGAAAACCAGGAATTCTGAGAATTCCTGGAATTCTTTTGAACTTGGAAAATGTTGAGTGGGTGAGTGGAGTGTGTGGTTGTTGGAACGGTTCGAATCGGTTGAAAAATGTTGAAGTGGTAACAGTTTCAATTGAGAATGGGCATTTTGGAATTTCGGGAAAACCGGGAAATTAGAGAAACACTTTGATGGTGAAATGGTTGTAACTGATTGCAAAATCTGGACTGTGAAAACTTGCCAAGTAGAAGTGAAAAAAGGCTTAAGAAAACTGGGAATTCTGAGAATTCCTGGAATTCTTTTGAACTTGGAAAATGTTGAGTGGGTGAGTGGAGTGTGTGGTTGTTGGAACGGTTCGAATCGGTTGAAAAATGTTGAAGTGGTAACAGTTTGAATTGAGAATGGGCATTTTGGAATTTCGGGAAAACCGGGAAATTAGAGAAACACTTTGATGGTGAAATGGTTGTAACTGATTGCAAAATCTGGACTGTGAAAACTTTCCAAGTAGAAGTGAAAAAAGGCTTAAGAAAACCGGGAATTCTGAGAATTCCTGGAATTCTTTTGAACTTGGAAAATGTTAGTTTGATTGTCCAGGGTGAGTGGAGTGTGTGGGTGTTGGAACGGTTCGAATCGGTTGAAAAATGTTGAAGTGGTAACAGTTTTCAATTGAAAATGGGCATTTTGGAATTTCGGGAAAAACCGGAAATTAGTGAAATACTTTGATGGTGAAATGGTTGTAACTGATTGCAAAATCTGGACTGTGAAAACTTGCCAAGTAGAAGTGAAAAAAGGCTTAGGAAAACCGGGAATTCTGAGAATCCCAGGAATTCTTTTGAACTTGTAAAATGTTAGTTTGATAGTCCAGGGTGAGTGGAGTGTGTGGGTGTTGGAACGGTTCGAATCGGTTGAAAAATGTTGAAGTGGTAACAGTTTTCAATTGAGAATGGGCATTTTGGAATTTCGGGAAAACCGGAAATTAGAGAAATACTTTGATGGTGAAATGGTTGTAACTGATTGCAAAATCTGGACTGTGAAAACTTGCCAAGTAGAAGTGAAAAAGGGCTTAGGAAAACCAGGAATTCTGAGAATTCCTGGAATTCTTTTGAACTTGGAAAATGTTGAGTGGGTGAGTGGAGTGTGTGGTTGTTGGAACGGTTCGAATCGGTTGAAAAATGTTGAAGTGGTAACAGTTTCAATTGAGAATGGGCATTTTGGAATTTCCGGAAAACCGGGAAATTAGAGAAACACTTTGATGGTGAAATGGTTGTAACTGATTGCAAAATCTGGACTGTGAAAACTTGCCAAGTAGAAGTGAAAAAGGGCTTAGGAAAACCAGGAATTCTGAGAATTCCTGGAATTCTTTTGAACTTGGAAAATGTTGAGTGGGTGAGTGGAGTGTGTGGTTGTTGGAACGGTTCGAATCGGTTGAAAAATGTTGAAGTGGTAACAGTTTCAATTGAGAATGGGCATTTTGGAATTTCGGGAAAACCGGGAAATTAGAGAAACACTTTGATGGTGAAATGGTTGTAACTGATTGCAAAATCTGGACTGTGAAAACTTGCCAAGTAGAAGTGAAAAAGGGTTTAGGAAAACCAGGAATTCTGAGAATTCCTGGAATTCTTTTGAACTTGGAAAATGTTAGTTTGATAGTCCAGGGTGAGTGGAGTGTGTTGGTGTTGGAACGGTTCGAATCGGTTGAAAAATGTTGAAGTGGTAACAGTTTCAATTGAGAATGGGCATTTTGGAATTTCGGGAAAAACCGGGAAATTAGAGAAATACTTTGATGGTGAAATGGTTGTAACTGATTGCAAAATCTGGACTGTGAAAACTTGCCAAGTAGAAGTGAAAAAGGGCTTAGGAAAACCAGGAATTCTGAGAATCCCTGGAAATTCCAAAACTTGGAAAATGTTGAGTGGGTGAGTGGAGTGTGTGGTTGTTGGAACGGTTCGAATCGGTTGAAAAATGTTGAAGTGGTAACAGTTTCAATTGAGAATGGGCATTTTGGAATTTTGGGAAAACCGGGAAATTAGAGAAACACTTTGATGGTGAAATGGTTGTAACTGATTGCAAAATCTGGACTGTGAAAACTTACCAAGTAGAAGTGAAAAAGGGCTTAGGAAAACCGGGAATTCTGAGAATCCCTGGAATTCTTTTGAACTTGGAAAATGTTAGTTTGATTGTCCAGGGTGAGTGGAGTGTGTGGGTGTTGGAACGGTTCGAATCGGTTGAAAAATGTTGAAGTGGTAACAGTTTCAATTGAGAATGGGCATTTTGGAATTTCGGGAAAACCAGGAAATTAGAGATGGTTGTAACTGATTGCAAAATCTGGACTGTGAAAACTTGCCAAGTAAAAGTGAAAAAGGGCTTAGAAAACCAGGAATTCTGAGAATTCCTGGAATTCTTTTGAACTTGGAAAATGTTGAGTGGGTGAGTGGAGTGTGTGGTTGTTGGAACGGTTCGAATCGGTTGAAAAATGTTGAAGTGGTAACAGTTTGAATTGAGAATGGGCATTTTGGAATTTCGGGAAAACCGGGAAATTAGAGAAACACTTTGATGGTGAAATGGTTGTAACTGATTGCAAAATCTGGACTGTGAAAACTTTCCAAGTAGAAGTGAAAAAAGGCTTAAGAAAACCGGGAATTCTGAGAATTCCTGGAATTCTTTTGAACTTGGAAAATGTTAGTTTGATTGTCCAGGGTGAGTGGAGTGTGTGGGTGTTGGAACGGTTCGAATCGGTTGAAAAATGTTGAAGTGGTAACAGTTTCAATTGAAAATGGGCATTTTGGAATTTCGGGAAAAACCGGGAAATTAGTGAAATACTTTGATGGTGAAATGGTTGTAACTGATTGCAAAATCTGGACTGTGAAAACTTGCCAAGTAGAAGTGAAAAAAGGCTTAGGAAAACCGGGAATTCTGAGAATCCCAGGAATTCTTTTGAACTTGTAAAATGTTAGTTTGATAGTCCAGGGTGAGTGGAGTGTGTGGGTGTTGGAACGGTTCGAATCGGTTGAAAAATGTTGAAGTGGTAACAGTTTCAATTGAGAATGGGCATTTTGGAATTTCGGGAAAACCGGGAAATTAGAGAAATACTTTGATGGTGAAATGGTTGTAACTGATTGCAAAATCTGGACTGTGAAAACTTGCCAAGTAGAAGTGAAAAAGGGCTTAGGAAAACCAGGAATTCTGAGAATTCCTGGAATTCTTTTGAACTTGGAAAATGTTGAGTGGGTGAGTGGAGTGTGTGGTTGTTGGAACGGTTCGAATCGGTTGAAAAATGTTGAAGTGGTAACAGTTTCAATTGAGAATGGGCATTTTGGAATTTCGGGAAAACCGGGAAATTAGAGAAACACTTTGATGGTGAAATGGTTGTAACTGATTGCAAAATCTGGACTGTGAAAACTTGCCAAGTAGAAGTGAAAAAGGGTTTAGGAAAACCAGGAATTCTGAGAATTCCTGGAATTCTTTTGAACTTGGAAAATGTTAGTTTGATAGTCCAGGGTGAGTGGAGTGTGTTGGTGTTGGAACGGTTCGAATCGGTTGAAAAATGTTGAAGTGGTAACAGTTTCAATTGAGAATGGGCATTTTGGAATTTCGGGAAAAACCGGGAAATTAGAGAAATACTTTGATGGTGAAATGGTTGTAACTGATTGCAAAATCTGGACTGTGAAAACTTGCCAAGTAGAAGTGAAAAAGGGCTTAGGAAAACCAGGAATTCTGAGAATCCCTGGAAATTCCAAAACTTGGAAAATGTTGAGTGGGTGAGTGGAGTGTGTGGTTGTTGGAACGGTTCGAATCGGTTGAAAAATGTTGAAGTGGTAACAGTTTCAATTGAGAATGGGCATTTTGGAATTTTGGGAAAACCGGGAAATTAGAGAAACACTTTGATGGTGAAATGGTTGTAACTGATTGCAAAATCTGGACTGTGAAAACTTACCAAGTAGAAGTGAAAAAGGGCTTAGGAAAACCGGGAATTCTGAGAATCCCTGGAATTCTTTTGAACTTGGAAAATGTTAGTTTGATTGTCCAGGGTGAGTGGAGTGTGTGGGTGTTGGAACGGTTCGAATCGGTTGAAAAATGTTGAAGTGGTAACAGTTTCAATTGAGAATGGGCATTTTGGAATTTCGGGAAAACCAGGAAATTAGAGATGGTTGTAACTGATTGCTAAATCTGGACTGTGAAAACTTTCCAAGTAGAAGTGAAAAAAGGCTTAGGAAAACCAGGAATTCTGAGAATCCCTGGAATTCTTTTGAACTTGGAAAATGTTAGTTTGATTGTCCAGGGTGAGTGGAGTGTGTTGGTGTTGGAACGGTTCGAATCGGTTGAAAAATGTTCAAGTGGTAACAGTTTCAATTGAGAATGGGCATTTTGGAATTTCGGGAAAACCGGGAAATTAGAGAAACACTTTGATGGTGAAATGGTTGTAACTGATTGCAAAATCTGGACTGTGAAAACTTGCCAAGTAGAAGTGAAAAAGGGCTTAGGAAAACCGGGACTTCTGAGAATCCCTGGAATTCTTTTGAACTTGGAAAATGTTAGTTTGATAGTCCAGGGTGAGTGGAGTGTGTGGGTGTTGGAACGGTTCGAATCGGTTGAAAAATGTTGAAGTGGTAACAGTTTCAATTGAGAATGGGCATTTTGGAATTTCGGGAAAACCAGGAAATTAGAGATGGTTGTAACTGATTGCAAAATCTGGACTGTGAAAACTTGCCAAGTAGAAGTGAAAAAGGGCTTAGGAAAACCAGGAATTCTGAGAATCCCTGGAATTCTTTTGAACTTGGAAAATGTTAGTTTGATTGTCCAGGGTGAGTGGAGTGTGTGGGTGTTGGAACGGTTCGAATCGGTTGAAAAATGTTGAAGTGGTAACAGTTTCAATTGAGAATGGGCATTTTGGAATTTCGGGAAAAAACCGGGAAATTAGAGAAACACTTTGATGGTGAAATGGTTGTAACTGATTGCAAAATCTGGACTGTGAAAACTTGCCAAGTAGAAGTGAAAAAGGGCTTAGGAAAACCAGGAATTCTGAGAATCCCAGGAATTCTTTTGAACTTGGAAAATGTTAGTTTGATTGTCCAGGGTGAGTGGAGTGTGTGGGTGTTGGAACGGTTCGAATCGGTTGAAAAATGTTGAAGTGGTAACAGTTTCAATTGAGAATGGGCATTTTGGAATTTCGGGAAAACCGGGAAATTAGAGAAACACTTTGACGGTGAAATGGTTGTAACTGATTGCAAAATCTGGACTGTGAAAACTTGCCAAGTAGAAGTGAAAAGGGGCTTAGAAAACCAGGAATTCTGAGAATTCCTGGAATTCTTTTGAACTTGGAAAATGTTGAGTGGAGTGTGTGGGTGTTGGAACGGTTCGAATCGGTTGAAAAATGTTGAAGTGGTAACAGTTTCAATTGAGAATGGGCATTTTGGAATTTCGGGAAAAAACGGGAAATTAGAGAAATACTTTGATGGTGAAATGGTTGTAACTGATTGAAAAATCTGGACTGTGAAAACTTGCCAAGTAGAAGTGAAAAAGGGCTTAGGAAAACCGGGAATTCTGAGAATCCCTGGAATTCTTTTGAACTTGGAAAATGTTAGTTTGATTGTCCAGGGTGAGTGGAGTGTGTTGGTGTTGGAACGGTTCGAATCGGTTGAAAAATGTTGAAGTGGTAACAGTTTGAATTGAGAATGGGCATTTTGGAATTCCGGGAAAACCGGGAAATTAGAGAAACACTTTGATGGTGAAATGGTTGTAACTGATTGCAAAATCTGGACTGTGAAAACTTGCCAAGTAGAAGTGAAAAAGGGCTTAGGAAAACCGGGAATTCTGAGAATCCCTGGAATTCTTTGGAACTTGGAAAATGTTAGTTTGATTGTCCAGGGTGAGTGGAGTGCGTGGTTGTTGGAACGGTTCGAATCGGTTGAAAAATGTTGAAGTGGTAACAGTTTCAATTGAGAATGGGCATTTTGGAATTTCGGGAAAACCAGGAAATTAGAGAAACACTTTGATGGTGAAATGGTTGTAACTGATTGTAAAATCTGGACTGTGAAAACTTGCCAAGTAGAAGTGAAAAGGGGCTTAGAAAACCAGGAATTCTGAGAATTC
Organism: Nerophis ophidion; assembly: GCF_033978795.1. Lineage (NCBI taxonomy): Eukaryota > Metazoa > Chordata > Actinopteri > Syngnathiformes > Syngnathidae > Nerophis > Nerophis ophidion. The sequence continues at coordinate 85,221,801 of NC_084614.1, read as the reverse complement.
CTGGAATTCTTTTGAACTTGGAAAATGTTGAGTGGGTGAGTGGAGTGTGTGGTTGTTGGAACGGTTCGAATCGGTTGAAAAATGTTGAAGTGGTAACAGTTTCAATTGAGAATGGGCATTTTGGAATTTCGGGAAAACCGGGAAATTAGAGAAACACTTTGATGGTGAAATGGTTGTAACTGATTGCAAAATCTGGACTGTGAAAACTTGCCAAGTAGAAGTGAAAAAGGGCTTAGGAAAACCAGGAATTCTGAGAATCCCTGGAATTCTTTTGAACTTGGAAAATGTTAGTTTGATTGTCAAGGGTGAGTGGAGTGTGTTGGTGTTGGAACGGTTCGAATCGGTTGAAAAATGTTGAAGTGGTAACAGTTTGAATTGAGAATGGGCATTTTGGAATTTCGGGAAAACCGGGAAATTAGAGAAATACTTTGATGGTGAAATGGTTGTAACTGATTGCAAAATCTGGACTGTGAAAACTTGCCAAGTAGAAGTGAAAAAGGGCTTAGGAAAACCAGGAATTCTGAGAATCCCTGGAAATTCCAAAACTTGGAAAATGTTGAGTGGGTGAGTGGAGTGTGTGGTTGTTGGAACGGTTCGAATCGGTTGAAAAATGTTGAAGTGGTAACAGTTTGAATTGAGAATGGGCATTTTGGAATTTCGGGAAAAACCGGGAAATTAGAGAAATACTTTGATGGTGAAATGGTTGTAACTGATTGCAAAATCTGGACTGTGAAAACTTTCCAAGTAGAAGTTAAAAAAAGGCTTAGGAAAACCGGGAATTCTGAGAATCCCTGGAATTCTTTTGAACTTGGAAAATGTTAGTTTGATTGTCCAGGGTGAGTGGAGTGTGTTGAAAAATGTGGACTATGGAGTGGTTTGTGTATAATTCTATCTTTGTTTTAGCCCGCCAACAGCCAAGGACTTCATGGACCTCAACGCAGATAAGACGACAGCACACAGACAAAGCAGAGACAAGGTGAAATCAAAAGCCCCCCAGGACTTTCCGTCACGTTATATGCGTAAATAGAGGAACTCGGGAGCTGAACCTTAGAGCGTAACTGTGACTAAGTGTGCAGCGCCATGCTTTCTCCTCATGAGCTAAATTGAACTCTGTCTCTGCATGATTCCTTGCTTCTTGTCCGTTTAATAGATGTCATCAGCGTTTGAACCCGACACCTTTACACACTGATGTCGTTTTTTGATGCAATACCGCCTGAGGGATCGAACGGTTTTCAGCCTAGCCGCTACCGTGCAGTCATTTCTCCAGATTCTCTAAACCTTTTTGATGATATTACGGACCGTAGTTGGTGAAATCATCTAAATTCCTTGCAAGAGCCGGTCGAGAAACGTTCTTAAACAATTTGCATTTGTTCACAAAGTGGTGACCCTCGCACCGTCCTTGTTCCACGGAAGCTGCTTTTATCCCCGATCGTAGCACCCGCCCGCTCCCAATCAGCCCGTCCACCCTGCTGCATGTTCCAAATAAGCGTTTGATGAGCATTCTTCCGCTTTCGCCATCTTTTTTTGGCCACGTGTGCCAGCTTTTTTGAAACACCTTGCAGGCATCAAATTCCATCCATCCATCTTCTTCCGCTTATCCGAGGTCGGGTCGCGGGGGCAGCAGCCTAAGCAGGGAAGCCCAGACTTCCCTCTCCCCAGCCACTTCGTCCAGCTCTTCCCGGGGGGTCCCGAGGCGTTCCCAGGCCAGCCGGGAGACATAGTCTTCCCAACGTGTCCTGGGTCTTCCCCGTGGCGTCCTACCGGTTGGACGTGCCCTAAACACCTCCCTAGGGAGGCGTTCGGGTGGCATCCTGACCAGATGCCCGAACCACCTCATCTGGCTCCTCTCCATGTGGAGGAGCAGTGGCTTTACTTTGAGTTCCTCCCGGATGGCAGAACTTCTCACCCTATCTCTAAGGGAGAGTCCCAAAACTCATTTCGGCCCGTGATCTTATCCTTTCTGTCATGACCCAAAGCTCATGACCATAGGTGAGGATGGGAACGTAGATCGACCGGTAAATTGAGAGCTTTGCCTTCCGGCTCAGCTCCTTCTTCACCACAACGGATCGGTACAACGTCCGCATTACTGAAGACGCCGCACCGATCCGCCTGTCGATCTCACGATCCACTCTTCCCCCACTCGTGAACAAGAGTCAAAGGTACTTGAACTCCTCCACTTGGGGCAGGGTCTCAAATTCCAAATGAGTCAATATTTGCAAAAAACAAATAAGGTTTCTCAGTTCAGGCTTCACGGTGGAAGAGGGGTTAGTGCGTCTGCCTCACAATACGAAGGTCCTGCAGTCCTGGGTTCAAATCCAGGCTCGGGATCTTTCTGTGGGGAGTTTGCATGTTCTCCCCGTGACTGCGTGGGTTCCCTCCGGGTACTCCGGCTTCCTCCCACTTCCAAAGACATGCACCTGGGGATAGGTTGATTGGCAACACTAAATTGGTGTGTGAATGTTGTCTGTCTATCTGTGTTGGCCCTGCGATGAGGTGGCGACTTGTCCAGGGTGTACCCCGCCTTCCGCCAGATTGTAGCTGAGATAGGCGCCAGCGCCCCCCGCGACCCCGAAAGGGAATAAGCGGCAGAAAATGGATGGGATGGACGGGTTTCTCAGTTCCAACGTTAAATATCTTGTCTCTGCGGTCTGGTCGATTGAATGTGGGTTGAAAAGGGGTTGGCGGATAATTGCATTCTGTTTTTCTGCCAACTTCACTTTTGTATTTTTAATGCAGTAACAATAAAGGTGTTCTGTTCCAAGGATGGTTGAGACCATGTTGACTTGTTATTTGTTCGGATGGCGGTATGTACCGAGTGAAGAGGAGAGTACCAGACCTTGATAGACGCCTTATTATTGGGGGGTTATGGGGGACATGCAGTCATTGATGGGTATGAAATGCGGTCCGTCAGTCAGGTATGATTAAATCCAGGGAAGTTCCGCGCCGCTGATGTTGAGGAAGGTGGAGGAAAAGATGGTGTCAAAGGTTCAGGTGAGATCCAGAGGAATGAGTAGATAGAGAAGGGGGGGGTGAGGTACTTCGTGATGTTGATGAGGTCCGTTTGAGACGGGGAACCAGACTGAAATTGTTGTTTGCCTCGTCCGTATATGTTTGACGGAATAGGAAGGTTGGAAACTGGCTGGAAATGTCAGGTTTTGGTGTCAAGTCCAGGTTTTTTTTTTTAGTGTTCGTCTCAGTCACTACGTTTCCATGCACTAAATTAGTCTAAATTTTCAAATAGTATATATTTTTTTTAGTTTAACAGATTTTTCTTCATTAGCAATTGAAGTTAAAAAGTGGCTTTGGAGCAGTGTTCATTTTGACGGCAAAATTTGATTTAGTTTTTGTGGTGGGCCGGCTTCGAGGTTGGCGACAGCTGAAAGTCTTCATCTAATCGCCGGTCGTTCTGTTAAAAGGCGGCGGGAGTTGAGTTTTGACGGACGACAATGCCGAAAGCCAGAGAGTGACATTGCAGAAGGGAGACTATCGAAAAATAAATCGTGTTGAACTTTGAAAGCTTGTCATGTCAGTCCTTGGTGGTCCCGAGAACCTGGAAGCAGCAGACTTCCACAAATTGGCGCCCAACGTGGAGGCCCAAACCCACGACCCTGAGATCGTTTCGCCCCCACGGCCTCTAATCATTCGCTTTACCAGATAAAACTGCACATTCTCCAGCCTGCGGTCCTGGGGGAGACTTCGGATGGAACCAGCTAGTAGATGGTTGGATTAGTCTTTCGCCCCTATACCCTCTAAGGGAGACCGAGAGCAATGGACATCGAGTGGATCTAACATTATAGTGAGAGTCCAGTCCATAGTGGATCTAACATAATAGTGAGAGTCCAGTCCATAGTGGATCTAACATAATAGTGAGAGTCCAGTCCATAGTGGATCTAACATAATAGTGAGAGTCCAGTCCATAGTGGATCTAACATAATAGTTTGAGAGTCCAGTCCATAGTGGATCTAACATAATAGTTTGAGAGTCCAGTCCATAGTGGATCTAACATAATAGTGAGAGTCCAGTCCATAGTGGATCTAACATAATAGTGAGAGTCCAGTCCATAGTGGATCGAACATAATAGTGAGAGTCCAATCCATAGTGGATCTAACATAATAGTGAGAGTCCAGTCCATAGTGGATCTAACATAATAGTGAGAGTCCAGTCCATAGTGGATCTAACATAATAGTGAGAGTCCAGTCCATAGTGGATCTAACATAATAGTGAGAGTCCAGTCCATAGTGGATCTAACATAATAGTGAGAGTCCAGTCCATAGTGGATCTAACATAATAGTGAGAGTCCAGTCCATAGTGGATCTAACATAATAGTGAGAGTCCAGTCCATAGTGGATCCAACATAATAGTGTCAGAGTCCAGTCCATAAAGGATCTAACATAATAGTGTGAGAGTCCAGTCCATAGTGGATCTAACATAATAGTGTGAGAGTCCAGTCCATAAAGGATCTAACATAATAGTGAAAGTCCAGTCGATAGTGGATTTAACATAATAGTGAGAGTCCAGTCCATAGTGGATCTAACATAATAGTGAGAGTCCAGTCCATAGTGGATCTAACATAATAGTGGGAGTCCAGTCCATAGTGGATCCAACATAATAGTGAGAGTCCAGTCCATAGTGGATCTAACATAATAGTGAGAGTCCAGTCCATAGTGGATCCAACATAATAGTGAGAGTCCAGTCCATAGTGGATCTAACATAATAGTGAGAGTCCAGTCCCTAGTGGATCTAACATAATAGTGAGAGTCCAGTACATAGTGGATCTAACATAATAGTGAGAGTCCAGTCCATAGTGGATCTAACATAATAGTGAGAGTCCAGTCCATAGTGGATCTAACATAATAGTGAGAGTCCAGTCCATAGTGGATCTAACATAATAGTGGGAGTCCAGTACATAGTGGATCTAACATAATAGTGAGAGTCCAGTCCATAGTGGATCTAACATAATAGTGAGAGTCCAGTCCATAGTGGATCTAACATAATAGTGAGAGTCCAGTCCATAGTGGATCTAACATAATAGTGAGAGTCCAGTCCCTAGTGGATCTAACATAACCCTAACTCTTGGAATTTCATAAGTTTTGATTTAACAAATAATGGATGGGTGTGGTCATAATATCCTGCTCTGTTTATTAGCCGTACAGCTTTTTTTTTTGGCAGCAAAACAATATCATTAATTATGGTTTTAAAAGCTCAGCTTTTCTCCGGTAAGAAGCGACTTTTCAGCCACAATTTTCTCACCGAAACCTGCTGGTTGACATTTAATCTGGATCCATGTTCTCTTGACCGCGCTCTGATCCATAGTAAAATTTTAAACAAGGAATCACCGTGTGTTTGTGTGGCTAAAGGCTAAAGCTTCCCAACTCCGTCTTTCTTCTTTGACGTCTCCAATATTAATTGAACAAATTGCAAAAAGATTCAGCGACACAGATCTCCAAAATACTGTGTAATTATGCGGTTAAAGCAGACGACTTTTAGCTGTGTGTGTGTGCGGCGTTCATGCTTGCTAAAAACGTCTTGTGTACACATCATCGTTACATCGGGAAATTTAAAATTGCAATTTAGTAAACTAAAGCGGCCGTATTGTCATGTGTTGCAATGTTAATATTTCATCATCGATATATAAACCATCAGACTGTGTGGTCGATAGTTGTGGCTTTCAGTAGGACTTTAATTTGCCGTCATTCTTTCCGGCCTATTTCATTCCGTTCCACGATGTACTTTTGAAAAAAAAAAAAAATGGGTTGAAATTGTGCAGACCTTTTTTTTGTCCCAGCATGTTAATTGCGTGATTTGGTTGGAACAAAATATGACTCACACTAATGGTGTTTTTGGGTCAAATTGCACTCCGGATAGGACCGTCCAGCTGGGTCCTCGTTCTTGTTTTGTCTTGTTTTTGTGTGCGAGCCGTCCCTGCACGACGGGGAGTTATTTAGTGGTTTGAATCTTTGAAAGGAAATCAAATGAAAAATGAGAAAAAAATAGAAGTTTAAAATAAAATTTAAAAAATCGGTCTTTGCCTGGGCCCTGGAGAGGGGGTGCAGACTGAGGCCAAGGGAAAAAAAAAATTAATAAAAAAAGAAATAAATAAATAATAAAATAAAAATAAATAAAAAAATAAAAAAACAACTCATAACCATGGTACACATCCCTCTTCCATGTGTGTAAGAGGGAAACATCAAACATCAAGTAGAGAACATCCACGATAAAGAATGTTGCATGAAATCAGGTTTTAGCTAATAGTCCTGTTGCATTCAATGTGTATTCCCGTTAATTCCCGTTAATTCCAATTTTGAATAATCTCGGAATTTTGCAACCCTACTCAGAAAGCAATTAAACACGATCACATCTCTACGCTGCTGATCCGCTTGAGATGGTTTCCTGTGGACGGGACTCTCACTGCTGTGTTGGAGCCACTATGGATTGAACTTTCACAGTATCATGTTAGACCCGCTCGACATCCATTGCTTTCGGTCCCCTAGAGGGGGGGGGTTGCCCACATCTGAGGTCCTCTCCAAGGTTTCTCATAGTCAGCATTGTCACTGGCGTCCCACTGGATGTGAATTCTCCCTGCCCACTGGGTGTGGGTTTTCCTTGCCCTTTTGTGGGTTCTTCCCAGGATGTTGTAGTCGTAATGATTTGTGCAGTCCTTTGAGACATTTGTGATTTGGGCCTATATAAATAAACATTGATTGATTGATTGATCACAAATAGCTACCACTTTCCTGTTTTACGTTTTTTTTTTTTTGTTTTTTTTTCTGCTCCTCCGTCCTACAGGCCAGCTCTACAAAATGAAGAAAAAAAATAAATAAAATAAGCGAGAAACCCATATCTCTATTCAAACTATTAAAGATGGCTCGATGGTGCGCTGTTGTCATAGCGACATTGAAGTGCCATTAATCGACATGGTTGGTCCAACAAGACCAGGAAGATGAGAAATAGTCTTTGGAACTGAGCAATGAAATATTTTGGTACTGTAATCTCACTTTAAATTGTGGATTAAAATCAGGCATTTATCTATAGGTCAGGGGTCTGGAACCTTTTTGCCTGAGAGAGCCATGAAAGCCAAATATTTCAGAGTATAATAAGTCTCTTATTCTTTTTAATAACATTGTTATTCTGAAGCCAACCAATAATAAATCAAATGTCATGTCTGTTGATCATGTTTTTGTTTGGCCTTTGGACTCTTTAAGTTCCGGTTTTTTTCCACTCCCTTGTCTGGTTTCCTTGGTTACTCATTTTGTCCACCTGTCCCTGGTGGACAAAACGCCTGCTCACCTGCTTCCCGAGCACTAATCAGAGGCAGTATTTAAGCTCGTCTTTGCCAGTCAGTCGCCCTGTGCTGACTTGTTTCATGCCTTGCCATAGTTTCGTGCTTCATGCCATGCCAAGTAAGTTTTGTTTGATTTACGTTCTTAGTCTGTTTATGCGTTAGCTTTGTTCTTTAGCCCAAGTGAGCGATTTTTGTTTGTATATTTTTTTAGTTAAAATTAAATTATGTTTTTACCTAAAAAAAACACCCCCCTGATCGTGACATAAAATACTTCTTACCATTAACGCGAATTCTTGAACAGGTGTGGTAGAAAACGGATGGATGGATATAAATGCGTGAGAATGTTTTATGTTTTGCACGTTATTTTTAGCACTGTGATTACCAGCGAAAACGCCCGCTCACCTGCTTCCCGAGCACTAATCAGAGGCAGTATTTAAGCTCGTCTTTGCCAGTCAGTCGCCCTGTGCTGACTTGTTTCATGCCTTGCCATAGTTTCGTGCTTCATGCCATACCGAGTAATTTTTGTTTGATTTTCTTTTTAGTCTGTTTATGCGTTAGCTTTGTTCTTTAGCCCAAGTTGTGCCTCCCCTGTGAGCGATTTTCGTTTGTATATTTTTTTTTGTTCAAATTAAATCATGTTTTTACCTAAAAAAAACACCCCCCTGATCGTGACATAAAATACTTCTTACCATTAATGCGACTTCTTGAACAGGTGCGGTAGGAAACGGATGGATGGATATAAATGCGGGAGAATGTTTTATGTTTTGCACGTTATTTTTAGCACTGTGATTACCAGCGAAAACGCCCGCTCACCTGCTTCCCCAGCACTAATCAGAGGCAGTATTTAAGCTCGTCTTTGCCAGTCAGTCGCCCTGTGCTGACTTGTTTCATGCCTTGCCATAGTTTCCTGCTTCATGCCATGCCGAGTAAGTTTTGTTTGATTTACGTTCTTAGTCTGTTTATGCGTTAGCTTTGTTCTTTAGCCCAAGTTGTGCCTCCCCTGTGAGCGATTTTTGTTTGTATATTTTTTTCGTTCAAATTAAATCATGTTTTTACCTAAAAAAAACACCCCCCTGATCGTGACATAAAATACTTCTTACCATTAATGCGACTTCTTGAACAGGTGCGGTAGAAAAACGGATGGATGCATATAAATGCGTGAGAATGTTTTATGTTTTGCACGTTATTTTTAGCACTGTGATTACCAGCGAAAACGCCCGATCACCTGCTTCCCCAGCACTAATCAGAGGCAGTATTTAAGCTCGTCTTTGCCAGTCAGTCGCCCTGTGCTGACTTGTTTCATGCCTTGCCATAGTTTCCTGCTTCATGCCATGCCAAGTAAGTTTTGTTTGATTTACGTTCTTAGTCTGTTTATGCGTTAGCTTTGTTCTTTAGCCCAAGTTGTGCCTCCGCTGTGAGCGATTTTTGTTTGTTTCTTTTTTCTCGTTCAAATTAAATCATGTTTTTACCTAAATGCCATGTCCCGAGTAGTCCGTCTGCCTTCCTGGGAGAACGACCCCGCAGCAAGCTGCAACCCACCCCCCTAATCGTGACATAAAATACTTCTTACAATTAATGCGACTTCTTGAACAGGTGCGGTAGAAAACGGATGGATGGATATAAATGCGTGAGAATGTTTTATGTTTTGCACGTTATTTTTAGCACTGAAATTATTCATAATTATCGTGTTAGGCAATGTCAGCTAAGATTTATCGGAGAGCCAGATGCAGTCATCGAAAGAGCCAGATCTGGATCTAGAACCTTTGGTTTCCTACCCTCTGATCTATAGGGAAAACTTTTGCAAGATTACTTAGAAACTCAAGAGTTTTAGTCCCTTCAAGATCCTGGTACTCAAGATCCTTTTAAAACCCACATTTTTAGTAATTGACTTGGTATAAACCCGATCATTCTAGGTCAGGGGTCGGAAACCCGCGGCTCTTTGATGTGGTTCAGTTGAAAAATCGCCGACCCCCTCCGATTGTTTAGGGGGTTTTCCGGATTTTGGTGCCTCTGCCGTACTTCACCCGGGGTTAACATTCTCAGATTTTTCCTCGGACTACAATATTGAGGGCGTGCTGTGAAGGCTTTACTTTTAACGTCACCTCGCTGCTTTTATCGTCACACGTACGAGATTGCAAGGCAAATAGTCAACAGCCATGCATGTTACACTGAAGGTTGTGGTATAAACAACTTTAACACTCTTCAATCAATCAATCAATGTTTACTTATATAGCCCTAAATCACGAGTGTCTCAAAGGGCTGCACAAACCACGACACAAACCACGGTAGGCCCACATAAGGGCAAGGAAAAACTCACACCCAGTGGGACGTCGGTGACAATGATGACTATGAGAACCTTGGAGAGCACGAAAGCAATGGATGTCGAGCGGGTCTAACATGATACCGTGAAAGTTCAATCCATAATGGATCCAACACAGCCGCGAGAGTCCGGTCCAAAGCGGATCCGACACAGCAGCGAGAGTCCCGTTCACAGCGGAGCCAGCAGGAAACCATCCCAAGCGGAGGCGGATCAGCAGCGCAGGGATGTCCCCAAGCCGATACACAGGCGGGCGGTCCATCCTGGGTCCCGACTCTGGACAGCCAGTACGTCATCCATGGCCACCGGATCGGACCGGACCCCCTCCGCAAGGGAGAGTGGGACGTAGGAGAAAAAGAAAAGAAACGGCAGATCAACTGGTCTAAAAAGGGAGCCTATTTAAAGGCTAGAGTATACAAATGGGGCTTCACGGTGGCAGAGGGGTTAGTGCGTCTGCCTCACAATACGAAGGTCCTGCAGTCCTGGGTTCAAATCCAGGCTCGGGATCTTTCTGTGTGGAGTTTGCATGTTCTCCCCGTGACTTTGTGGGTTCCCTCCGGGTACTTTTGGCCCTGCGATGAGGTGGCGACTTGTCCAGGGTGTACCCCGCCTTCCGCCCGATTGTAGCTGAGATAGGCGCCAGCGCCCCCCGCCACCCCAAAAGGGAATAAGCGGTAGAAAATGGATGGATGGATGGAGTATACAAATGAGTTGTACTAATACTAATATGCGCCACACTGTGAACCCACGCCAAACACATTTCGGGAGAACATCCTCACAGTAAAACAACATAAACGCAACATAACAATTACCCCGAATCCCATGCATCCATGACTATTTCCAGGCTATATTAAACGCCCCCCGCGCCCCCAACCCCGCCCATCTCAATTTACGCACGGTTTGGTGCTAGCGGGGTGTATAATATAGCCTGGAAGGCATGTAGTCAACATCTATACAGGTTACACTGAAGATTGTGATATAAACAACTTTAACACTCTTACTAATATGCGCCAGACTGTGAACCCACACCAAACAAGAATGACAAACACATTTCGGGAGAACATCCGCGCTGTAACACATTATAAACGCAACCGGTATAGCTCGGTTGGTAGAGTGGCCGTGCCAGCAACTTGAGGGTTGCAAGTTCGATTCCCGCTTCCGCCATCCTAGTCACTGCCGTTGTGTCCTTGGGCAAGACACTTTTACCCACCTGCTCCCAGTGCCACCCACACAGGTTTAAATGTAACTTAGATATTGGGTTTCACTATGTACAGCGCTTTGAGTCACTAGAGAAAAGCGCTATATAAATATAATTCACTTCACTTCACCGAGTCATGTATGCATGGGATTCTGGGGAATTATGTTGAAATGAAGTGAAGTGAATTATATTTATATAGGGCTTTTTCTCTAAAACAGGACAATACTGCCATCTACTGTACATGCATATGGTTAGAAAATAGTGACAGAGAATAGAACAAGGATGGACAATTCAGCCCTTAACTCAACAATGAGTTTATGTGTGAATAAATGAACACTGAAATTCAAGTATTTATTTTATATATATATATATATATATATACCGTATTTCCTTGAATTGCCGCAGGGCATATAGTATGCGCCTGCCTTGAATTACTGCCGGGTCAAACTCGCTTACCCAAAATAAATAGCGCATGCTTAGTATTACCGCCTGGTCACACTCGTGACGTCATCATTTTCAAAATGGAGGATGCTGATTTCAATATCGCATTAAGGGAAAAAGATTAAGAGCTATTCAGTAGGATTTAAGGTCCAAGCTTACATCACACGCCAATTTTTACTGCATACCTTTGGTAAGTGCCGGAGTGAAAAGAAGTTTTAAAATAATTAGCGCATGCTTACTTTTACCGCATGCCTTTGGTAAGCGCAGGAGTGAGAAGAGGTTCTGAATTTAATGAGCGCCCCGGCGGCAATTCTAGGAAGCTCACACGCTTAAGTTTTCTGCAAATAACTCATACATTTATTTTAAATAGAAATTAAACCAATTTTTTGCACTTTTTGACATCCATCCGTTTTTTATTTTATTTTATTTTTGTCCTGTCTAGCTTCTCAGGCAAATCATATAGTTCAGCAATCCCCAACCACAATAATTACATTTTTTTTTACTGCATGCCTTTGGTAAGTGGCGGAGTGAGAAGAGGTTTTGAAATAATTAGCGCATGCTTACTTTTACCGCGTGCCTTTGGTAAGCGCAGGAGTGAGAAGAGGTTTGAAATATAATTAGCGCCCCGGCGGCAATTCTAGGAAGCTCACACGCTTAAGTTTTCTGCAAATAACTCATACATTTATTTTAAATAGAAATTAAACCAATTTTTTGCACTTTTTGACATCCATCCATTTTTATTATTATTATTTTTTTTGTCCTGTCCAGCTTCTCAGGCAAATCATATAGTTCAGCAATCCCCAACCACAATAATTACATTTTTTTTACTGCATGCCTTTGGTAAGTGGCGGAGTGAGAAGAGGTTTTCAAATAATTAGCGCATGCTTACTTTTACCGCGTGCCTTTGGTAAGCGCGGGAGTGAGAAGAGGTTTGAAATTAATTAGCGCCCCGGCGGCAATAGTGTATACATATATGTATATATATATATATATATATATATATATACATATATGTATATTTATACATATATATATACATATATGTATATTTATACATATATTTGTAGCTGTAAATATACTCCTCCCCTCTTAACCACGCCCCCCTACCTCCCGTAATCGGAGGTCTCAAGGTTGGCAAGTATGTTGTTAGCTGACTTCTGCTAACAGCCTTTTATGATTTAGAATGCATAAAAAAAATTAAAAAAAAACCTTTTCTTGTCTTATATAAGGCTTAAGAATGACAGAGAGCAGGGGAAAAAAAACACCCTTTAAGTAGATTTTCTTCCCATGAGGTGAGGTGATAATTGGAAGGCGTGTTACATAAAGACATAATAGAATCCGTGCGTAAAAAAAACCAAACACAAAACATGTGTGATGGTGGTTTTTTTTCCCAAAAGACGACATTCTTCTGGCTCAACCGTGGTTTATTCCGCTGAAAACAATAATAGTGAGTCTCCAATCAGACTTCTCTTTACATTTATAAACCTGTACAGAAATAAAATAAAACATAAATATGTCTCTTTTAGGCCTAGAGCAGGGGTGGCCAAAGTGCGGCCCGGGGGCCATTTGCGGCCCACGGGTCATTTATAACGGCCCCCAAAGCACATTGTGAAAATACTATTAAAAAAAACAAACATAAAACGTGTTATAAAAGAGCCAACAGGTGAAATGTGACGAGGAAATGTTGCAATGTTGACTCTAATAACACAAAGCTGCCATGCTAGCTGTTTCTTTCTTTAAAAAAAATAATAATGAATCAAAATCATTAATCAGTAATGTCACATGAAATATTCCACTTTGAGATATTCTTTGGGGAAAATGTTTCATATTTTGTGTTTGCTGTATAAAAAAGCAAGTGTTTGTTTAAAAAAGGGCCTGAAATGAACAAACACCAAACCTAAACAATAATACAACTTATTATTGGCGGATAAATCCGTAGTTGATCTCGAGGTTATTATGTTAAAAGTAAACAATTAAAAAAATATATTTTTTAACAATTTAATTTGGATCCCCAATAATTTTTTGTGTAATTTTGTTTTTAAGTGTCATTGCTAATAAAAAAAAAATAATAATAATAATAATGAATTAAAATCAATGTTGTTATGAGTTATTGCCATTTTTTAATCTCAAATATTCCACTTAAAAATGTTATTGGGTAAAAATATTACATATGTTGTGTTTTTCCCATAAAAAAAGGCTTTTCTTTGACAAAAAGAGAATACAACTTAAATCTTTATTAACGTTTTATTGACAGATGGACCTAAAAATAGCTCAAATAGCAGCACTTACCAGTGAGCTGCCTCTATTTTTTACATTGTATTTATTTACTAGCAAGTTGGTCTCGCTTTGCACGACATTTTTAATTCTAAGAGAGACAAAACTCAAATAGAATTTGAAAATCCAAGAAAATATTTGAAAGACTTGGTCTTTACTTGTTTAAATAAATTAATTCATTATTTTACTTTGCTTCTTATAACTTTCAGAAAGACAATTTTAGAGAAAAAAAATACAACCTTCAAAATGATTTGAGGATTTTTAAACACATATACCTTTTTTACCTTTTAAATTCCTTCCTCTTCTTTCCCGACAATTTAAATCAACGTACAAATGGGAGCGGGCTGATTGACACCAGGTGTGGCCAGGTGCCATTCGGAGAGCATCGGAGGGGAAACAAAGCACTCGGGGAGACAAACAGGAAGCTGAACCAAAATAAGAGTGTGTGAATGGGTAAATGTGGAAGTAGTGTCAAAGCGCTTTGAGTACCTTGAAGGTAGAAAAGCGCTATACAAGTGCAACCCATTTATTTATACCTTTTTACCTTTTAAATTCCTTCCTCTTCTTTCCTGACAATTTAAATCAACGTTCAAGTCATTTTTTTTTTGTATTATTGTAAAGAACAATAAATACATTTTAATTAAATTCTTCATTTTAGCTTTCTGTTTTTTTTCGGAAGACAAAGCAGGTACAAATGGGATCGGGCTGATTGACACCAGGTGTGGCCAGGTGCCAATCAGCCGCATCGGAGGGGAAACAAAGCACTCGGGGAGACAAACAGGAAAGCCGGACCAAAATAAGAGTGCTGACAGGAACTAAGGACAGGAAATACTAAACACACAGGGGAGAAACTAAAACACAAACAAACTGTCAGTTACAAATTGTATTTTTAAAATAGAAGTGAAGTGAATTATATTTATATAGCGCTTTTCTCTAGTGACTCAAAGCGCTTTACATAGTGAAACCCAATATCTAAGTTACATTTAAACCAGTGCGGGTGGCACTGGGAGCATGTGGGTAAAGTGTCTTGCCCAAGGACACAACGGCAGTGACTAGGATGACGGAAGCGGGAATCGAACCTGCAACCCTCAAGTTGCTGGCACGGCCGCTCTACCAACCGAGCTAAACCGGTTGCGTTTATAATGTGTTACAGTGCGGATCTTCTCCAAAAATGTGTTTGTCATTCTTGTTTGGTGTGGGTTCACAGTCTGGCGCTATTAGTAAGAGTGTTAAAGTTGCTTATATCACAACTTTCAGTGTAACCTGTATGGCTGTTGACTACATGCCTTGCAGTCGTGTACGTGTATCAGCGTAAGACAACCTGCAATCGAAACTGCAACCCTCAAGTTGCTGGCATGGCCACTCTACCAACCGAGCTAAACCGGTTGCGTTTATAATGTGTTACAGTGCGGATGTTCTCCCGAAATGTGTTTGTCATTCTTGTTTGGTGTGGGTTCACAGTCTGGCGCATATCAGTAAGAGTGTTAAAGTTGTTTATATCACAACCTTCAGTGTAACCTGTATGGCTGCTGACTACATGCCTTGCGGTCGTGTACGTGTATCAGCGTAAGACAACCTGCAATCGAACCTGCAACCCTCAACTTGCTGGCACGACCGCTCTACCAACCGAGCTAAACCGGTTGCGTTTACAATGTGTCACAGTGCGGATGTTCTCCCGAAATGTGTTTGTCATTCTTGTTTGGTGTGGGTTCATATCAGTAAGAGTGTTAAAGTTGCTTATATCACAACCTTCAGTGTAACCTGTATGGCTGTTGACTACATGCCTTGCAGTCGTGTACGTGTATCAGCGTAAGACAACCTGCAATCGAACCTGCAACCCTCAAGTTGCTGGCACGACCGCTCTACCAACCGAGCTAAACCAGTTGCGTTTACAATGTGTTACAGTGTGGATGTTCTCCCGAAATGTGTTTGTCATTCTTGTTTGGTGCGGGTTCACAGTCTGGCGCATATTAGTAAGAGTGGTAACGTTGTTTGTATCACAACCTTCAGTGTAACCTGTATGGCTGTTGACTACATGTCTTGCGGTCGTGTACGTGTATCAGCGTAAGACAACCTGCAATCGAACCTGCAACCCTCAAGTTGCCGGCACGGCCGCTCTACCAACCGAGCTAAACCGGTTGCGTTTATAATGTGTTACAGTGCGGATGTTCTCCCGAAATGTGTTTGTCATTCTTGTTTGGTGTGGGTTCATATTAGTAAGAGTGTTAAAGTTGTTTATATCACAACCTTCAGTGTAACCTGTATGGCTGTTGACTACATGCCTTGCAGTCGTGTACGTGTATCAGCGTAAGACAACCTGCAATCGAACCTGCAACCCTCAAGTTGCTGGCACGGCCACTCTACCAACCGAGCTAAACCGGTTGCGTTTATAATGTGTTACAGTGCGGATGTTCTCCCGAAATGTGTTTGTCATTCTTGTTTGGTGTGGGTTCACAGTCTGGCGCATATTAGTAAGAGTGTTAAAGTTGTTTATATCACAACCTTCAATGTAACCTGCATGGCTGTTGACTACATGCCTTGCAGTCGTGTACGTGTATCGGTGTAAGACAACCTGCAATCGAACCTGCAACCCTCAAGTTGCTGGCACGGCCACTCTACCAACCGAGCTAAACCGGTTGCGTTTATAATGTGTTACAGTGCGGATGTTCTCCCGAAATGTGTTTGTCATTGTTGTTTGGTGTGGGTTCATATCAGTTAGAGTGTTAAAGTTGTTTATATCACAACCTTCAGTGTAACCTGTATGGCTGTTGACTACATGCCTTGCAGTCGTGTACGTGTATCAGCGTAAGACAACCTGCAATCGAACCTGCAACCCTCAACTTGCTGGCACGACCGCTCTACCAACCGAGCTAAACCGGTTGCGTTTACAATGTGTTACAGTGCGGATGTTCTCCCGAAATGTGTTTGTCATTCTTGTTTGCTGTGGGTTCACAGTCTGGCGCATATTAGTAGGTGTGGGTTCATATCAGTAAGAGTGTTAAAGTTGTTTATATCACAACCTTCAGTGTAACCTGTATGGCTGTTGACTACATGCCTTGCAGTCGTGTACGTGTATCAGCGTAAGACAACCTGCAATCGAACCTGCAACCCTCAAGTTGCCGGCACGACCGCTCTACCAACCGAGCTAAACCGGTTGCGTTTACAATGTGTTACAGTGCGGATGTTCTCCCGAAATGTGCTTGTCATTCTTGTTTGGTGTTGGTTCACAGTCTGGCGCATATTAGTAAGAGTGTTAACGTTGTTTATATCACAACCTTCAGTGTAACCTGTATGGCTGTTGACTACATGCCTTGCAGTCGTGTACGTGTATCAGCGTAAGACAACCTGCAATCGCACCTGCAACCCTCAACTTGCTGGCACGGCCGCTCTACCAACCGAGCTAAACCGGTTGCGTTTATGTTGTGTTACAGTGCGGATGTTCTCCCGAAATGTGTTTGTCATTCTTGTTTGCTGTGGGTTCACAGTCTGGCGCATATTAGTAAGAGTGTTAAAGTTGTTTATATCACAACCTTCAGTGTAACCTGTATGGCTGTTGACTACATGCCTTGCAGTCGTGTACGTGTATCAGCGTAAGACAACCTGCAATCGAACCTGCAACCCTCAAGTTGCTGGCACGACCACTCTACCAACCGAGCTAAACCGGTTGCGTTTATAATGTGTTACAGTGCGGATGTTCTCCCGAAATGTGTTTGTCATTCTTGTTTGGTGTGAGTTCATAGTCTGGCGCATATCAGTAAGAGTGTTAAAGTTGTTTATATCACAACCTTCAGTGTAACCTGTATGGCTGTTGACTACATGCCTTGCGGTCGTGTACGTGTATCAGCGTAAGATAACCTGCAACCCTCAAGTTGCTGGCATGGCCGCTCTACCAACCGAGCTAAACCGGTTGCGTTTATACTGTGTTACAGTGCGGATGTTCTCCCGAAATGTGTTTGTCATTCTTGTTTGCTGTGGGTTTACAATCTGGCGCATATTAGTAAGAGTGAAGTGAAGTGAATTATATTTATATAGCGCTTTTCTCTCGTGACTCAAAGCGCTTTACATAGTGAAACCCAATATCTAAGTTCCATTTAAACCAGTGCGGGTGGCACTGGGAGCAGGTGGGTGAAGTGTCTTGCCCAAGGACACAACGGCAGTGACTAGGATGACGGAAGCGGGAATCGAACCTGCAACCCTCAAGTTGCTGGCACGGCCACTCTACCAACCGAGCTAAACCGGTTGCGTTTATAATGTGTTACAGTGCGGATGTTCTCCCAAAATGTGTTTGTCATTCTTGTTTGGTGTGGGTTCACAGTCTGGCGCATATTAGTAAGAGTGAAGTGAAGCATATTTATATAGCGCTTTTCTCTCGTGACTCAAAGCGCTTTACATAGTGAAACCCAATATCTAAGTTCCATTTAAACCAGTGCGGGTGGCACTGGGAGCAGGTGGGTGAAGTGTCTTGCCCAAGGACACAACGGCAGTGACTAGGATGACGGAAGTGGGAATCGAACCTGCAACCCTCAAGTTGCTGGCACGGCCGCTCTACCAACCGAGCTAAACCGGTTGCGTTTATAATGTGTTACAGTGCGGCTCTTCTCCCAAAATGTGTTTGTCATTCTTGTTTGGTGTGGGTTCACAGTCTGGCGCATATTAGTAAGAGTGAAGTGAAGTGAAGCATATTTATATAGCGCTTTTCTCTAGTGACTCAAAGCGCTTTACATAGTGAAACCCAATATCTAAGTTACATTTAAACCAGTGCGGGTGGCACTGGGAGCAGGTGGGTGAAGTGTCTTGCCCAAGGACACAACGGCAGTGACTAGGACGACGGAAGCGGGAATCGAACCTGCAACCCTCAAGTTGCTGGCACGGCCACTCTACCAACCGAGCTAAACCGGTTGCGTTTATAATGTGTTACAGTGCGGATGTTCTCCCGAAATGTGTTTGTCATTCTTGTTTGGTGTGGGTTCACAGTCTGGCGCATATTAGTAAGAGTGAAGTGAAGTGAAGCGTATTTATATAGCGCTTTTCTCTAGTGACTCAAAGCGCTTTACATAGTGAAACCCAATATCTAAGTAACATTTAAACCAGTGCAGTCGTGTACGCGTATCAGCGTAAGACAACCTGCAATCGAACCTGCAACCCTCAAGTTGCTGGCACGGCCGCTCTTACCAACCGAGCCCCCGGGCCGCACTTTGGACACCCCTGCATTACGTAATGTGTAACTGTAATAAATTGGATAAAACGACATCAAAACAAGACAGTAAGCAATTGAGACCATAAAGGATCTATGTTCCAATAAAATTGATGGGAGGGACACGTCACATGTGACGGGGGAGGGAGAGAGACGGGTGGGGGGGGGGGCTCTATCTTCCCTCCACCACTTATCATGACCACACACACACACACACACACACACACACACACTCTCTCACACGGATCCTGCTTTTCCTCGCCGTCCTTCTTCCCCCCCTTCGGGCAGCATGAGCGCCGAGTGCAGCAGCTACCGCGACGCCGACGGCGTGCTGGTGGACGCCTTCTTCTGCCCCAAAGCCGGAAGTGACGGCGGCGCCGGGTTCTGCTGCGGGTTTAATGACCTGAAGTACTGCTGCGACGACCCGGACAGCTTCTACCCCGACAACTACGCGTACATGTGGTGGCTGAGGTGAGTCAGAAACTTTATTTTTTTATTTTATTTTTTCATAAATTTGACTGATGAAATAATACAATAGTCAATTTTGAATTATATTTATATAGCGCTTTTCTCTAGTGACTCAAAGCGCTTTACATAGTGAAACCCAATATGTAAGTTGCATTTAAAGCAGTGTGGGTGGCACTGGGCGCAGGTGGGTCTTGCCCAAGGACACAACGGCAGTGTGTGGAAGCGGGAATCGAACCTGCAGCCCTCAAGTTGCTGGCACAGCCACTCTACCAACCGAGCTATATATTATTAATAGTTAGGCACTTATCAGCCCAAGCTCACACTCTTAAGTTTTCGGCAAATAACTCATACATTTATTTTAAATAGAAATTAAACCATTTTTTGCACTTTTTGACATCCATCCATCCATTTTTTTTTTTTTTTTTTTTTTTTGTCCTGTCCAGCTTCTCAGGCAAATCATATAGTTCAGCAATCCCCAACCAGAATAAAAAAATTAAAAAAAAAAGAATACACTTGAAGTTCCATGGCTGCAACAAGTGCCCAAGTAGTTGGGAAAGGGCATGTTCACCACTGTGTTACATCACCTTTTCTTTCAAAAGCCTACTGAAATGAGATGTTCTTATTTAAATGATAGCAGGTCCATTCTATGTGTCATACTTGATCATTTCGCCATATTGCCATATTTTCGCTGAAATTATTTAGTAGAGAACATCCACAATAAAGTCCGCGACTGTCGGTGTTAAGAGAAAAACCCTGCCTCTACCGGAAGTCGCAGACGATGACATCACAAGTGTGGGGGCTCTTCACATATTCACATTGTTTATAATGGGAGCCTACCAACAAATAGTGCTATTCGGACCGGGAAAACGACAATTTCTTCATTAATTTGAGTGAGGATGAAAGATTCGTGTTTAAAGATATTGATAGCGACGGACTAGAAAAAAAACGCGATTGCATTGGGACGGATTCTGATGTTTTTTAACACATTTACTAGGATCATTCTGGGAAATCTCTTATCTTTAGTGTTTTAGTGAGTTTAATAGTACCTGATAGTCGGAGGGGGTGTGTCCACGGGTGTCTTGACGCCAATGCTTTTCTCGGTTAAGAAGCGACTTTTTAACCACAATTTTCTCACCGAAACTTGCTGGTTGACATTTGGTCTGGATTAAATTTTCACCTCCGGGAATTCTAAACAAGGAATCACCATGTGTTTGTGTGGCTAAAGGCTAAAGCTTCCCAACTCCGTCTTTCTTCTTTGACGTCTCCATTATTAATTGAACAAATTGCAAAATATTCAACACAAAGATGTCCAAAATACTGTGTAATTATGCCGTTAAAGCAGACGACTTTTAGCTGTGTGTGTGTGCAGCGTTCATACTTGCTAAAAACCCTGTGACGTCTTACATTACACGACGTTTTCAAGACGAAACTCCCGGGAAATTTAAAATTGTAATTTAGTAAACTAAAAAGGCCGTATTGGCATGTGTTGCAGTGGGAGAGTGGCCGTGCGCAACCCGAGGGTCCCTGGTTCAAATCCCACCTAGTACCAACCTCGTCATGTCCGTTGTGTCCTTGAGCAAGACACGTCACCCTTGCTCCTGATGGGTGCTGGTTGGCGCCTTGCATGGCAGCTCCCTCCATCAGTGTGTGAATGTGGAAGTAGTGTCAAAAGGTAGAAAAGCGCTATACAAGTACAACCCATTTATTATTTATTTATAAAAATGTTTTTATTTTATTTTAATTATTAAATCAACATAAAAAACACAATATATAGATTATATATGTATATATTGACCCACTTTTTTTCTTTGGCTTTTAACACTAGGTGAGTTGTGTGGTCCTCTGTGTTTTTTATACACTTTGGTTTCTATTTTACTGTTTTAATTGATTTTACCCTTTAAAATAGTTTTTAATCATATTTGTTTTTATATATTGTTTTTATTGGTTTTATCCATCCATCCATCCATTTTCTACCGCTTACTCCCTTTCGGGGTGGCGGGGGGCACTGGCGCCTATCTCAGCTACAATCGGGCGGAAGGCGGGGTACACCCTGGACAAGTCGCTACCTCATCGCAGGGCCAACACAGATAGACAGACAACATTCACACTCACTTATTGGTTTTATATTTATTTATTTTTTGTTTTTATTCAGTCATTGGTGGAGCATAATATATATATATATATATGTACTTTTTTTTAATTTAATTTTATTATTATAATTATTATTTTACAATTGTTTTTAACATGGCTGGGCAGCACTTTGGAAACGTTATTGTTGTTTAAAAATGTGCTATATAAATAGAGTGGATTGGATATATCAATACAGTCTGCAGGGATACAGTCCGTAAGCACACATGATTGTATTCCTTTATGAAAAATAAATAAACAAATATAATTTAACAATTTACATTTACAAACCCCGTTTCCATATGAGTTGGGAAATTGTGTTTGATGTAAATATAAACGGAATAATTTACAAACCATTTTCAAGCCATATTCAGTTGAATGCACTACAAAGACAAGATATTTGATGTTCAAACTCATAAACTTAATTCTAATCGACTTAGAATTCCATGGCTGCAACACGTGCCAAAGTAGTTGGGAAAGGGCATGTTCACCACTGTGTTACATCACCTTTTCTTCTAACAACACTCAATAAACGTTTGGGAACTGAGGAAACTAATTGTTGAAGCTTTGAAAGTGGAATTCTTTCCCATTCTTGTTTTATGTAGAGCTTTAAACCTTCAACAGTCCGGGGTCTTGTTGTCGTATTTTACGCTTCAGAATGCGCCACACATTTTTGATGGGAGACATGTCTGGACTGCAGGCGGGCCGGGAAAGTACCCGCACTCTTTTACTACGAAGCCACGCTGTTGTAACACGTGGCTTGGCATTGTCTTGCTGAAATAAGCAGGGGCGTCCATGATAACGTTGCTTGGATGACAACATATGTTGCTCCAAAACCTGTATGGACCATTCAGCATTAATGGTGCCTTCACAGATGTGTAAGTTACCCATGCCTTGGGCACTAATGCACCCCCATACCATCACACATGCTGGCTTTTCAACTTTGCGCCTATAACAATCCGGACGGTTATTTTCCTCTTTGTTCCGGAGGACACCACGTCCATAGTTTCCAAATATAATTTGAAATGTGGACTCGTCAGACCACAGAACACCTTTCCACTTTGCATCAGTCCATCTTAGATGATCTCGGGCCCAGCCAAGCCGGCGGCGTTTCTGGGTGTTGTTGATAAATGCGTTTGGCTTTGCATAGTAGAGTTTTAACTTGCACTTACAGATGTAGCGACCGACTGTAGTTACTGACAGTGGGTTTTATGAAGTGTTCCTGAGCCCGTGTGGTGATATCCTTTACACACTGATGTCGGTTTTTGATGAGGGGTCAAAGGTCCGTAATATCATCGCTTACGTGCAGGGATTTCTCCAGATTTCTCTGAACTTTTTGTTAATTTATGGACCGTAGATGGTAAAATCCCTAAATTCCTTGCCATAGCTCGTTGAGAAATGTTGTTCTAAAACTGTTCGACAATTTGCTTACAAATTGGTGACCCTCGCCCCATCCTTGATTGTGAATTACTTAGCATTTCATGGAAGCTGCTTTTATACCCAATCATGGCACCCACCTGTTGCCAATGAGCCTGCACACCTGTGGGATGTTCCAAATAAGTGTTTGATGAGCATTCCTCAACTTGATCAGTATTCACTGCCACATTTCCCAACAAGTTTATGAGTTTGAACATCAAATATGTTGTCTTTGTAGCATATTCAACTGAATATGGGTTGAAAATTATTTGTATTCCGTTTATATTTACATCAAACACAATTTCCCAACTCATATGGAAACCGGGTTTGTACTTTACAAAAGAGAAGTGTAGGATACTTCTCTTGTTGCCTTATTGGAATTTGACTTTGCATCCATCCATCTTCTTCCGCTTATCCAAGGTCGGGGCGAGGGGGCAGCAGCCTAAGCAGAGAAACCCCAGACTTCCCTCTCCCCAGCCACTTCGTCTAACTCTTCCCGGGGGATCCCGAGGCGTTCCCAGGCCAGCCGGGAGACATAGTCTTCCCAACGTGTCCTGGGTCTTCCCCGTGGCCTCTAACCGGTTGGACGTGCCCTAAACACCTCCCTAGGGAGGTGTGAGTTCCTCCCGGATGGCAGAGCTTCTCAGCCTACCTCTAAGGGAGAGCCCTTAGTTACTGACTAAGGGTGATCTTGTCCTTTCGGTCATGACCCAAAGCTCATGACCATTGGTGAGGATGGGAACGTAGATCGACCGGTAAATTGAGAGCTTTTCCTTCCGGCTCAGCTCCTTCTTCACCACAACGGATCGATACAGCGTCCGTATTACTGAAGACGCCGCACCGATCCGCCTGTGGATCTCTTGATCCACTCTCCCCTCACTCGTGAACAAGACTCCTAGGTATTTGAACTCCTCCACTTGGGGCAGGGTCTCCTCCCCAACCCGGAGATGGCACGGGAATTTGACTATTTTAAATGTATTTATATCATCATTTGGTGCAGCCCGGGCAGGAAGGATAGAAAGAGGAAAGAAAGGAAGACAGAAGGAGGAATTGGGGGGGTAGGGGGGGGATCAGACAGAGGGACAAAAACAATAACAATAACAACAATAGAACAAGATCAGCACATACGATATGTGCAAATATGATCGTAAAAGTGACATCCATCCATTTTCCCACCGCTCGTCCCTTTTTTGGGGTTCTATCTCAGCTCGGGCATCAAAGGTGAATTTGTTTCGAAGTATTTTTTATGGACGGATGCATTCATTTTGCAAAATGGCAGATTTAAGATAGCCGGTGCAGTCGAAGCTCAACCTTGGATCTTAATTGCTTCTTTGACAGAACTCTTAACTCCAAACAATTGGATCTCGAACCCAAATCTGCAATGATTTAACATCCGAATTTGTTAGATTCCCAACCGATATTCTACAGCATAAATACATACAAGTACTTTTTGACGACGTTTATTCAATATCAGGTTCGGATGTTGATTTGATCATTGAAATTTTAGTCATTTTCCGACTAAAATCTACAACGTAAATACAACGTTAAAACAACATGATTTTTGACGACGTTGAATCAATGTTGGGTTCTGACGTTGATTTGATATTAAAACTTGGTCATTTCCCGACCAACTTTCTACAACACAAATACAACTTTGAAACAACATGATTTTTGACATTTAATCAATGTTGGGTTCTGACGTTGATTTGAATCATTGAAATGTGGTCATTTCCCAACCAATATTCAACAACACAAATACAACTTTGAAACAACATGATTTTTGACGACGTTAAAATCAATGTTGGGTTCTGACGTTGATTAAACATTGAAATTTGGTCATTTCCCAACCAATATTCTACAACTTAAACACAACGTTGAAACAACATAGCTTTTAACAACGTTAAATCAATGTTGGGTTCTGACGTTGATTTGAATCATTGAAATTTGTTCATTTCCCAACCAATATTCAACAACACAAAAACAACATTGAAACAACATGCTTTTTGACGACGTTGAATCAATGTTGGGTTCTGACGTTGATTTAACATTAAAATTTGGTCATTTCCTAACCAATATTCAACAACACAAATACAACGTTGAAACAACATGATTTTTGACGACGTTAAAATCAATGTTGGTTCTGACGTTGATTTAACATTGAGATTTGTTCATTTCCCAACCAATATTCAACAACACAAATACAACGTTGAAACAACATAGCGTTTGACAACGTTTAATCAATGTTGGGTTCTGACGTTGATTTAACATTGAAATTTGGTCATTTCCCAACCAATATTCAACAACACAAATACAACGTTGAAACAACATAGCTTTTGACAACGTTTATTCAATGTTGGGTTCTGACGTTGATTAAACATTGAAATGTGTTCATTTCCCAACCAATATTCTACAACACAAATACAATGTTGAAACAACATAGCTTTTGAGAACGTTTAATCAATGTTGGGTTCTGACGTTGATTTGAATCATTGAAATTTGGTCATTTCCAAACCAATATTCTACAACTTAAATACAACTTTGAAACAACATAGCTTTTGACAAGGTTTAATCAATGTTGGGTTCTGACGTTAATTTGAATAATTGAAATTTGGTCATTTCCCAACCAATATTCAACAACACAAAAACAACATTGAAACAACATGCTTTTTGACGACGTTGAATCAATGTTGGGTTCTGACGTTGATTTGAATCATTGAAATGTGGTCATTTCCCAACCAATATTCAACAACACAAATACAACGTTGAAACAACATGCTTTTTGACGACGTTAAAATCAATGTTGGGTTCTGACGTTGATTTAACATTGAAATGTGTTCATTTCCCAACCAATATTCTACAACACAAATACAATGTTGAAACAACATAGCTTTTGAGAACGTTTAATCAATGTTGGGTTCTGACGTTGATTTGAATCATTGAAATTTGGTCATTTCCCAACCAATATTCAACAACACAAATACAACGTTGAAACAACATAGTTTTTGACAACGTTTATTCATTGTTGGGTTCTGACGTTAATTTGAATAATTGAAATTTGTTCATTTCCCAACCAATATTCAACAACACAAATACAACTTTGAAACAACATGATTTTTGACGACGTTTAATCAATGTTGGGTTCTGACGTTGATTTAACATTAAAATTTGGTAATTTCCTAACCAATATTCAACAACACAAATACAACGTTGAAACAACATGGCGTTTGACAACGTTTAATCAATGTTGGGTTCTGACGTTGATTTAACATTGAAATTTGGTCATTTCCCAACCAATATTCAACAACACAAATACAACTTTGAAACAACATGATTTTTGACGACGTTAAAATCAATGTTGGGTTCTGAGGTTGATTTAACATTGAAATTTGTTTATTTCCCAACCAATATTCTATAACGTAAATACAATGTTGAAACAACATAGCTTTTGACAACGTTAAATCAATGTTGGATTCTGACATTGATTTGAATCATTGAAATTTGGTCGTTTCCCAACCAATATTCAACAACACAAATATAGCGTTGAAACAACATGCTTTTTGACGACGTTAAAATCAATGTTGGGTTCTGACGTTAATTTGAATCATTGAAATCCGGTCATTTCCAAACCAATATTCAACAACACAAATACAACGTTGAAACAACATGATTTTTGACGACGTTAAAATCAATGTTGGGTTCTGACGTTGATTTAACATTGAAATGTGTTCATTTCCCAACCAATATTCTACAACACAAATACAATGTTGAAACAACATAGCTTTTGAGAACGTTTAATCAATGTTGGGTTCTGACGTTGATTTGAATCATTGAAATTTGGTCATTTCCCAACCAATATTCAACAACACAAATACAACGTTGAAACAACATAGTTTTTGACAACGTTTATTCATTGTTGGGTTCTGACGTTAATTTGAATAATTGAAATTTGGTCATTTCCCAACCAATATTCAACAACACAAATACAACGTTGAAACAACATGATTTTTGACGACGTTAAAATCAATGTTGGGTTCTGACGTTGATTTAACATTGAAATGTGTTCATTTCCCAACCCATATTCTACAACACAAATACAACTTTGAAACAACATGATTTTTGACGATGTTTAATCAATGTTGGGTTCTGACGTTGATTTGAATCATTGAAATGTGTTCATTTCCCAACCAATATTCTACAACACAAATACAACGTTGAAACAACATAGCTTTTGACGACGTTGAATCAATGTTGGGTTCTGACGTTGATTTAACATTGAAATGTGTTCATTTCCCAACCAATATTCTACAACACAAATACAACGTTGAAACAACATAGCTTTTGACGACGTTGAATCAATGTTGGGTTCTGACGTTGATTTAACATTGAAATGTGTTCATTTCCCAACCAATATTCTACAACACAAATACAACGTTGAAACAACATAGCTTTTGACGACGTTGAATCAATGTTGGGTTCTGACGTTGATTTAACATTGAAATGTGTTCATTTCCCAACCAATATTCTACAACACAAATACAACGTTGAAACAACATAGCTTTTGACGACGTTGAATCAATGTTGGGTTCTGACGTTGATTTAACATTGAAATGTGTTCATTTCCCAACCAATATTCTACAACACAAATACAATGTTGAAACAACATAGCTTTTGAGAACGTTTAATCAATGTTGGGTTCTGACGTTGATTTGTATCATTGAAATTTGTTCATTTCCCAACCAATATTCAACAACACAAATACAACGTTGAAACAACATGATTTTTGACGACGTTAAAATCAATGTTGGGTTCTGACGTTGATGTGACCATTGAAATTTGGTCATTTTCCAACCAATATTCTACAACATAAATACAACGTTGAAACAACATGCTTTTTGAAAATGTTTATTCAATGTCAGGTTGTGACGTTGATTGAAACCATTAAATTTTGGTAATTTTCCAACCAATATTCTACAACACAAATACAACGTTGAAACAACATGCTTTTTGACGACGTTTACTCAATGTCGGGTCCTTACCATTGAAATTTGGTCATTTCCCAACCAATATTCTACAACACAAATACAACTTTGAAACAACATGCTTTTTGACGACATTTAATCAATGTTGGGTTCTGACCATTGAAATTTGGTCATTTCCCGACCAATATTCTACGACACAAATACAACGTTGAAACAGCATTACTCTTGATGTTTAATCAATGTCGGGTTGTGACTTGATTTAACATTGAAATTTGGTCATTTTCTAACCAATATTCCACGACACAAACACAACGTTGAAACAACATGCTTTTTGACAACGTTTATTTAATTTCGGGTCCTGAACATTGAAATTTGGTCATTTCCCAACCAATATTCTACGACACAAATACAACGTTGAAACAACATGCTTTTTGACGACGTTTATTTAATTTCGGGTCCTGAACATTGAAATTTGGTCATTTTCCAACTAATATTCTACGACACAAATACAACGTTAAAACAGCATTACTCTTGATGTTTATTCAATGTCGGGTTGGGACTTGATTTAACATTGAAATTTGGTCATTTTCCAACCAATATTCTACGACACAAACACAACGTTGAAACAACATGCTTTTTGACGACGTTTAATCAATGTTGGGTCCTGACCATTGAAATTTGGTCATTTCCCGACCAATATTCCGCAACACAAACACAACGTTGAAACAACATAGCTCTTGATGTTTATCCAATGTCGGGTCCTGACGTTGATCTAACGTTGAAACTTGGTCACCAACCTTGTCTCAATTTACAAATCCTATTTTGCAGCTTTGTTTCCAAGTCAGTTCGAAAGGACATTTTTCACGTTACGACCAACGTCGTATCGACGTCTTGTTCCTTCTTCACCCTATCCCATCTTTTTCTTCCCCTCAGTATCTGGGCTCTGGTCGGCCTGTCTTTCGCAGCCGTGGTCCTCCTCGCCTTCCTGGTCACGGTGTGCGTTCTTTGCTACCTCGTCATTGTACCCAAACCCGGTCGTCTTGACAACAACATCCGCTTGCGACCACCAGGTTTGTAGACCGGGGGGGGGGGCGGGGTTCGCAACGTGACTCACGTACTGATACCTTCTTTATTTGTTTTTTCATACATGTTGTCCCTTATGCATTTCTCCCTTCTCCCAAGGACGCACAGCGAACGAGTCCTTTCGCGACGACCACTGAAGAGACTAATCGGAATATTTCAAGTCCCCTTAAGCTCGGATTTGCTTCTTCTGTGTGTGCGTTCGCAGAAGGCGAGGGAGCCGGCGTGTCGAGGGCGGCGTGCGTCTCCGGTCCACAGGGTTTCAGACAACACTTCATGAGCCGGAGGCTTCATTCCGAGAACCAGTCCGCGGAACCCGAGCGCCTGTTCACGAGATGCTTCACAGGGACCGCGACAAGTGTCAGAGTGGAGAGCCCTTCATAACCACCCAAGTGCCCGTAAATCCAACAAAAGACTGACAGGTTGAGGAGAAAACATCATATATAAATATATATTTTTCATGTAAGTGATTGTATATTACAAACCCCCTTTCCATTTGAGTTGGGTAATTGTGTTAGATGTAAATATAAACAGAATACAATGATCATTTTCAACCCATATTCAGTTGAATATGCTACGAAGACAACATATTTGATGTTCAAACCGATTAAAAATTAGACACATTTTTTTTCTCTAAATTTGCCTGGCGACTACAGGCTTAAATAGGTGCAGTGATTAACAGGTCTGTGAGTCCAAATGAACCAGGTGCGTGACGTGACAGGTGAAAACTAATTGGTTGTCATGGTGACAACAACAAACAAGAGTGCACGACGACAGGAACTAATGGAGTCAGAAACAAAAACAGAACATAACTAAACAGAACATGATCACAAAGACATGATATCTGTTTTTTTTTTAGCTTTCAATCAGACATTATAGGGACTTTTTGTATTAGTGTTCCTCAAAATTAGATATATCGGCCCCAAGACAAATTTTTTTCTCTAAATTTGGCCCCCCCGAGTCAAAATAATTGCTCAGACCTGCCTCAAGATATGCAACGAAATCGTGAGGATTTTCCAACTCTGTATAAAATTGTTGATACTATGCAGTCTTTTCGACAACACCCGGATCATAAAAAGACAAAAAAACTACATCTGAAACAACCAACAGTTTTAAAAATAACCAAAAGTCTTGAACTACACAAAGTACTTCACCGGTTAGAACTTTTTGTGTACGTATTTCGCTGTTTGTTGCATTTTTGTTACGTTTCGCTTGATTGTAAAATATGTCGATCGAGATAGGGTTTTACGCTCATATGTTGTCAATATTCAGTGTTTTATCGTTGGTAGATAATATTCATTTTCATGTACATTCTGGGTGTCTCATTCAGTCCGAAAATTAAAAAAATGAAATTTTGTTGTCAAGGCGCGGACTGTGGTGTGGTTTGTTTTCCCGAGGTGCAAAGCGACTGGATCGGACCCGACGTGAAGCTAACGACATATTTTCATCTTAACTCAAAAAAGGAACAAACGAAAGGCGCTCAAAAACTTGGCTACGAAACAAAAATATTACTACAACATAAACTATGGACATTAAACAAAACTGATAAACAATGGCATGAATTACAAAACGTACTAGGAATGAGAAAAGAGCATGGATCATCAGCATGGAGCAAGGGGGTGTCGAGGATGACGTCGCCAGGCTGACTGCCTGGCAACTACAGGCTTAAATAGGTGCAGTGATTAACAGGTGCGGCGTGAGTCCAAATGAACCAGGTGCGTGACGTGACAGGTGAAAACTAATTGGTTGTCATGGTGACAAAAACAAACAAGAAGTGCACAATGACCGGAACTAATGGAGTCAAAAATAAAAACAGAACATAACTAAACAGAACATGATCACAAAGACATGATATCTGTTTTTTTTTTAGCTTTCAATCAGACATTATAGGGACTTTTTCTATTAGTGTTCCTCAAAATTAGATATACCGGCCCCCAGGCACATTTTTTTTCTCTAAATTTGGCCCCCCCGAGTCAAAATAATTGCCCAGGCCTGCCTCAAGATATGCAACAAAATCGTGAGGATTTTCCAACTCTGTATAAATTTGTTGATACTATGCAGTCTTTTCGACAACACCCGGATCATAAAAAGACAAAAAAAAACTACATCTGAAACGGCCAAAAATTAACGCATGTTTTAGAAATAACCATAAGTCTTGAACTACACAAAGTACTTCAACGGTTAGAACTTTTGGTGTACGTATTTCGCTGTTTGTTGCATTTTTGTTACGTTTCGATTGATTGTAAAATATGTCGATCGAGATAGGGTTTTACGCTCATATGTTGTCAATATTCAGTGTTTTATCGTTCGTAGATAATATTCATTTTCATGTACATTCTGGGTGTCTCATTCAGTCCGAAAAATTAAAAAAATTCAATTTTGTTGTCAAGGCGCGGACTGTGGTGTGGGTTTTTTTCCCGAGGTGCAAAGCGACTGGATCGGACCCGACGTGAAGCTAACGACGTATTTTCATCTTAACTCAAAAAAGGAACAAACGAAAGGCGCTCAAAAACTTGGCTACGTAACAAAAATATTACCACAACATAAACTATGGACATTAAACAAAACTGACAAACAATGGCATGAATTACAAAACATATTAGGAACGAGAACAGAGCATGGATCATCAGCATGGAGCAAGGGGGTGTGGAGGATGACGTCGCCATGCTGACTGCCTGGCAACTACAGGCTTAAATAGGTGCAGTGATTAACAGGTCTGTGAGTCCAAATGAACCAGGTGCGTGACGTGACAGGTGAAAACTAATTGGTTGTCATGGTGACAAAAACGAACAAGAGTGCACAATGACAGGAACTAATGGAGTCAAAAATAAAAACAGAACATAACTAAACAGAACATGATCACAAAGACATGACTTCTGGGTTTTTTTTAGTTGTCTGTC
Source organism: Nerophis ophidion (assembly GCF_033978795.1). Classification (NCBI taxonomy): domain Eukaryota; kingdom Metazoa; phylum Chordata; class Actinopteri; order Syngnathiformes; family Syngnathidae; genus Nerophis; species Nerophis ophidion. The sequence continues at coordinate 85,190,125 of NC_084614.1, read as the reverse complement.
AGAACGTTTTTAGCTTTCAATCAGACATTATAGGGACTTTTTTTTATTAGAGTTCCTGGAAATTAGTTACTGTGGACATGTGTCGGCGGTCCAATCTTCAATCAGAATGTGTCTGCTTTTCGAACTAAAAACTGAACTCAGTTTTTCAATCATTTTGATTAGTTGTCACAGCCACCAACTTCACATTCTAATTTATGATAATCAAGGTTTTCTAATTTTCTACATGAACGTTCCGGATTAAAAATAAAAACACGTCTGCAACAAAAGATTAAATAATACATCTCAAACGTGAACAATTTAGTCATGTTTTTCATGGGAACTCTCGTGGGTAGAAGATATGGAAATGATTGGGATAACTGGGGATGGTCTTATGGACTGGACTCTCAGTATTATGTTAGATCCACTATGGACTGGACTCTCAGTATTATGTTAGATCCACTATGGACTGGACTCTCACTATTATGTTAGATCCACTATGGACTGGACTCTCACTATTATGTTAGATCCACTACGGACTGGACTCTCACTATTATGTTAGATCCACTATGGACTGGACTCTCACTATTATGTTAGATCCACTATGGACTGGACTCTCACACTATTATGTTGGATCCACTATGGACTGGACTCTCACTATTATGTTAGATCCACTATGGACTGGACTCTCACTATTATGTTAGATCCACTAGGGACTGGACTCTCACTATTATGTTGGATCCACTATGGACTGGACTCTCACTATTATGTTGGATCCACTATGGACTGGACTCTCACTATTATGTTAGATCCACTAGGGACTGGACTCTCACTATTATGTTGGATCCACTATGGACTGAACTCTCACTATTATGTTAGATCCACTATGGACTGGACTCTCACACTATTATGTTAGATCCACTATGGACTGGACTCTCACTATTATGTTGGATCCACTATGGACTGGACTCTCACTATTATGTTAGATCCACTATGGACTGGACTCTCACTATTATGTTAGATCCACTATGGACTGGACTCTCACTATTATGTTAGATCCACTATGGACTGGACTCTTACTATTATATTTGATCTGCTATGGACTGGACTCTCACTATTATGTTAGATCCACTATGGACTGGACTCTCACTGTTATGTTAGATCCACTATGGACTGGACTCTCACTATTATGTTAGATCCACTAGGGACTGGACTCTCACTATTATGTTAGATCCACTATGGACTGGACTTTCACTATTATGTTAGATCCACTATGGACTGGACTCTCACTATTATGTTAGATCCACTATGGACTGGACTCTCACTATTATGTTAGATCCACTATGGACTGGACTCTCACTATTATGTTAGATCCACTATGGACTGGACTCTCACTATTATGTTAGATCCACTATGGACTGGACTCTCACACTATTATGCTAGATCCACTATGGACTGGACTCTCACTATTATGTTAGATCCACTATGGACTGGACTCTCACACTATTATGCTAGATCCACTATGGACTGGACTCTCACTATTATGTTAGATCCACTATGGACTGGACTCTCACTATTATGTTGGATGCACTATGGACTGGACTCTCACTATTATGTTGGATCCACTATGGACTGGACTCTCACACTATTATGCTAGATCCACTATGGACTGGACTCTCACTATTATGTTAGATCCACTATGGACTGGACTCTCACACTATTATGCTAGATCCACTATGGACTGGACTCTCACTATTATGTTAGATCCACTATGGACTGGACTCTCACTATTATGTTGGATGCACTATGGACTGGACTCTCACTATTATGTTGGATCCACTATGGACTGGACTCTCACTATTATGTTAGATCCACTATGGACTGGACTCTCACTATTATGTTAGATCCACTATGGACTGGACTCTCACTATTATGTTAGATCCACTGTGGACTGGACTCTCACTATTATGTTAGATCCACTATGGACTGGACTCTCACACTATTATGCTAGATCCACTATGGACTGGACTCTCACTATTATGTTAGATCCACTATGGACTGGACTCTCACTATTATGTTAGATCCACTATGGACTGGACTCTCACTATTATGTTGGATGCACTATGGACTGGACTCTCACTATTATGTTAGATCCACTACGGACTGGACTCTCACACTATTATGCTAGATCCACTATGGACTGGACTCTCACTATTATGTTAGATCCACTATGGACTGGACTCTCACTATTATGTTATATCCACTATGGACTGGACTCTCACTATTATGTTAGATCTACTATGGACTGGACTCTCACTATTATGTTAGATCCACTACGGACTGGACTCTCACTATTATGTTAGATCCACTATGGACTGGACTCTCACTATTATGTTAGATCCACTATGGACTGGACTCTCACTATTATGTTAGATCCACTATGGACTGGACTCTCACTATTATGTTAGATCCACTATGGACTGGACTCTCACTATTATGTTAGATCCACTATGGACTGGACTCTCACTATTATGTTAGATCCACTATGGACTGGACTCTCACACTATTATGCTAGATCCACTATGGACTGGACTCTCACTATTATGTTAGATCCACTATGGACTGGACTCTCAGTATTATGTTAGATCCACTATGGACTGGACTCTCACTATTATGTTAGATCCACTATGGACTGGACTCTCACTATTATGTTAGATCCACTATGGACTGGACTCTCAGTATTATGTTAGATCCACTATGGACTGGACTCTCAGTATTATGTTAGATCCACTATGGACTGGACTCTCAGTATTATGTTAGATCCACTATGGACTGGACTCCCACTATTATGTTAGATCCACTATGGACTGGACTCTCACTATTATGTTAGATCCACTATGGACTGGACTCTCACTATTATGTTAGATCCACTATGCACTGGACTCTCACTATTATGTTAGATCCACTATGGACTGGACTCTCAGTATTATGTTAGATCCACTATGGACTGGACTCTCACTATTATGTTAGATCCACTATGGACTGGACTCTCACACTATTATGTTAGATCCACTATGGACTGGACTCTCAAACTATTATGTTACATCCACTATGGACTGGACTCTCACTATTATGTTAGATCCACTATGGACTGGACTCTCACACTATTATGTTAGATCCACTATGGACTGGACTCTCACTATTATGTTAGATCCACTACGGACTGGACTCTCACTATTATGTTAGATCCACTATGGACTGGACTCTCACTATTATGTTCGATCCACTATGGACTGGACTCTCACTATTATGTTCGATCCACTATGGACTGGACTCTCACTATTATGTTAGATCCACTATGGACTGGACTCTCACTATTATGTTAGATCCACTATGGACTGGACTCTCACTATTATGTTAGATGTTGGGTCAGAGGCTTTTTTGTGTTCCAATTAAAAAGTTACTTTTCTCTTGAAGGGGATTTCCACTTTTGGCAGATAAATACAGCAAAAATAAGTGCATGAAAAACACAAGTCACTATAACACGGAAGTCATGGGAGCCCCGGGCTTGTTTCTTTGCAATGAGATGCAGATGGAAATCAGCCTTTGGCTACAATCCGTCACATTCATATTTTAGATGTCCCCCAAAAGAGAATAAGTGGTAGAAAATGGATGGATGGATGTTCATTAATGTGCATTGTATCACGTCACAAAGTTACAACAAATCGTGCGGTGATTAAATTAAATATCATCAATCAATCAATCAATCAATCAAAGTTGACTTATCTAGCCCTTAATCACACATATCTCAAACGGCTGCACACGCCACTACAACATCCAGAAAAAACTCAACCCAAAGGGAATGGGAAACCTTGGAATGGACCGCAGATGTGGGGAGGCCCTAATTGGGACTTCGGAATGCAAAACGGATAGCTCTAAACTTGAGAAGAGACTACCTGTCTAGCTCAATGCTAACATTTAAGTTATGACTTAAAGCAGTTGTTTTCCAGACACTTACACACAAACATCTCCTTTTATGATCATGGTGTGCTCTCCTGACTTAGCACACACACACACACACACAGACAGGAGGTAGGAATATAAGACTGGTGGTTTGGAGAAGGCGTATGACCGGGGTCCCCCGGGAGATCTTGTGGGAGGTGCTGAGGGAGTACGGGGTGAGGGGAACCCGGCTGAGGGCCATCCAATCTTTGTGTACAACCAAAGCGAGAGTTGTGTCTGGGTGCTTGGATGTAAGTCGGATCTGTTTCCAGTGGGGGTTGGTCTCAGCCAAGGCTGCGCTCTGTCACCTATCCTGTATGTGGTTTTCATGGACAGGGTTTCCAGGCAGTGTGACCATGGCGGAGAGGGTATACGTCTCGGGGGGGCTGAAGGTCAATGCTTTCTGTAGATGTTGTGGTCCTGATGGCACATTCGGTTCGTGACCTTCAGCTCTCACTGAAATGAGGATCAGCATCTCCAAATCTGAGGCCATGGTTCTCAGCAGGAAACCGATGGTTTGTACAGTCCAGGTAGAGAACGAGACTCTGTCCCAGGTAGAGGAGTTTAAGTATCTCGGGGTCTTGTTCACGAGTGAGGGAAAGATGGAGAAGGAAATCAGCCGGAGAATCGGAGCAGCGGGCCCAGTATCGCAGTCTCTCTGCCGCACCGTTGTGACGAAACGAGATCTGAGCCAGAAGGCAAAGCTCTCGGTCTACCGAGCTATGTACATTCCTACTCTGACCAATGGTCATGAAGTGTGGGTCATGACCGAAAGAATAGGATCGCGGATACAAGCGGCCGAAATTAGTTTCCTCAGAAGGCTGGCCGGCATCTGCCTTGGAGGTGAGAAGTTCAGTCAGCCGAGAGAGACTCGGAGTAGAGCCACTGCTCCTTCGCTTGGAAAGGAACCAGCTTAGGTGGTTTGGGCATCTCGTGCGTCTCCCCAGCGAGGTCCTAGTTCACGTCCCACAGGGAGGAGACCCTGCGGCAGGTAAAGGACCAGATGGGGGGGGGGGGGTTACATCTCCTCTCTGGCCTGGGAAAGCTTCCGGATCCCCCAGGAGGAAGTTGCTAATTTTTCTCTGGAGAGGGAAGTTTGGTGGTCTCTGCTAGAGCTGTTGTCCCTGCAACCCAATTCCGGATAAGCAGTTGAAGATGAATGGATGGTTTGGCTTCTCCAGTTTAGGAGTCCGTCATATTTGACCCGACCTCCTCCCAGTGTAATGGTTCAGTACAGTGTCTCCGACGTCTCGTTTCTGTCCGGACGAGGATGACAAGACGAGAAATAAACTCTAATACACAATTGTATTGCATCGAGGGTATGTCAACTGCGGGGTTTGACTGCAATGGTTTCAGGGAAGCCCAGACTTCCCTCTCCCCAGCCACGTCCTCCAACTCTTACCGGGGGATCCCGAGGCGTTCCCAGGCCAGCCGGGAGACATAGTCTTCCCCAACGTGTCCTGGGTCTTCCCTGTGGCCTCCTGCCGGTTGGATGTGCCCTAAACACCACCTTAGGGAGGCGTTTGGGTGGCATCCTGACCAGATGCCCGAACTACCTCATCGGGCTCCCCTACATGTGGAGGAGCAACGGTTTTACTTTGAGTTCCTCCCGGATGGCAGAGCTTCTCACCCTATCTCTAAGGGAGATAAGGAAACTCATTGATCTTGTCCTTTCGGTCATAACCCAAAGCTCATCACCATAGGTGAGGACAGGAATGTAGCTCAACCGATAAAATTGAGAACTTTGCTCCTTCTTCACCACAACGGATCGATACAGCGTCCGCATTACGGAAGACGCCGCACCGATCCGCCTGTTGATTTCACGATCCACTCTTCCCCCACTCGTGAATAAGACTCCCAGGTACTTGAACTCCTCCACTTGGGGTCGGGTCTCCTCCCCAACCCGGAGATCCCACTCCACCCTTGGAGGTGCTGATTCTCATCCTGGTCGCTTCACACTCGGCTGCGAACCGATCCAGTGAGAGCTGAAGATCCTTGCCAGATGAAGGCATAAGGACCACATCATCTGCAAAAAGCAGAGAACTAATCCTGCAGCCATCAAACCAGATCCCCTCAACGCCTTGACTGTGCCTAGAAATTCTGTCCATAGAAGTTATGAACAGAATCGGTGACAAAGGACAGCTTTGGCGGAGTCAAACCCTCACTGGAAACGAGTCCGACTTACTGTTCACGATTCACTCTTCCCTCATTCGTGAACAAGACTCTGAGGTACTTGAAGTCCTCCACTCCGGGCAGGGTCTCCTCCCCAAGCCGGAGATGGCACGAAACCCTTTTCAGGGCGAAAACCATGAACTCAGACTTGGAGGGGCTGATTCTCATCCTGGTCGCTTCACACCCGGCTGCGAACCGATCCAGTGAGAGCTGAAGATCCCGGCCAGATGAAGGCATCAGGACCACATCATCTGCAAAAAGCAGAGAACTAATCCTGCAGCCATCAAACTAGATCCCTTCAACGCCTTGACTGCGCCTAGAAATTCTGTCCATAAAAGTTATGAACAGAATCGGTGACAAAGGACAGCTTTGGCGGAGTCCAACCCTCACTGGAAATGTGTCCGACTGACTGTTCACGATTCACTCTTCCCTCATTCGTGAACAAGACTCTGAGGTACTTGAACTCCTCCGCTCCGGGCAGGGTCTCCTCCCCAAGCCGGAGATGGCACGAAACCCTTTTCCGGGCGAAAACCATGAACTCGGACTTGGAGGTGCTGATTCTCATCCTGGTCGCTTCACACTCGGCTGCGAACCGATCCAGTGAGAGCTGAAGATCCTGGCCAGATGAAGCCATCAGGACCACATCATCTGCAAAAAGCAGAGAACTAATCCTGCAGCCATCAAACCGGATCCCCTCAACGCCTTGACTGCGCCTAGAAATTCTGTCCATAGAAGTTATGAACAGAATCGGTGACAAAGGACAGCCTTGGCGGAGTCAAACCCTCACTGGAAACGAGTCCGACTTACAATGATCCGCCTGTCGATCTCAGGATCCACTCTTCCCCCACTCGTGAACAAGACTCCGAGGTACTTGAACTCCTCCACTCCGGGGCAAGGTCTCCTCCCCAAGCCGGAGATGGCACAAAACCCCGGACTCGGACTTGGAGGTGCTGATTCTCATCCTGGTACAATTTATTTACCGACTTATCACCTGTAACTATTATTTGTTTGACAAAGCGTTTTCGAATCGGCCTTGATGGAAGGTACCGCTCTGTTATGTTCCCTCTCGCCAGTTGTCATGGCAACAGAGTAAGGCGGCAATCGCTGTCCCCCTTTTTTTAATCTGATGGCTGGCATCGCTGCTGCTTTCATTTATTGACTGAGACTTTTATTACTAGATTGCACAGTTCAGTACATAATCTGTACAATTGAGCACTAAATGGTAACAATAAGTTTTTCAACTTCATTAAGTCGTTAATTAATTAATGGTATTTGTTGTAATTGTTGCTTTGTTCCTTCTACTCAGCCTTTTACCAACTTTCTACAACCACTTTGTTTTCATGACTTGTACCTTTGGTTTGTTTTTTCTTCAAATTGGAACCTCGACTTAGCTCCATTGGTTTGGGGGTTTTTGTTGTTGTTATTATGTTACTATGCTATTATGTTAGATCCACTACGGACTGGACTCTCACTATTATGTTAGATCCACTACGGACTGGACTCTCACTATTACGTTAGATCCACTACGGACTGGATTCTCAGTATTACGTTGGATCCACTACGGACTGGATTCTCAGTATTATGTTAGATCCACTACGGACTGGACTCTCACTATTACGTTAGATCCACTACGGACTGGATTCTCAGTATTATGTTAGATCCACTACGGACTGGACTCTCAGTATTATGTTAGATCCACTATGGACTGGACTCTCACTGTTATGTTAGATCCACTATGGACTGGAATCTCACTTTTATGTTGGATCCACTACGGACTGGACTCTCACTATTATGTTAGATCCACTATGGACTGGACTCTCACTTTTATGTTAGATCCACTATGGACTGGACTCACACTATTATGTTAGATCCACTATGGACTGGACTCTCACAATATTATGTTAGATCCACTATGGACTGGACTCTCACTATTATGTTAGATCCACTAGGGACTGGACTCTCACTATTATGTTAGATCCACTATGGACTGGACTCTCACACTATTATGTTGGATCCACTACGGACTGGACTCCCACTATTATGCCAGATCCACTATGGACTGGAATATCACTATTATGTTAGATCCACTACGGACTGGACTCTCACTATTATGTTAGATCCACTACGGACTGGACTCTCACTATTATGTTAGATCCACTAAGGACTGGACTCTCACTATTATGTTAGATCCACTACGGACTGGACTCTCACTGTTATGTTAGATCCACTACGGACCGGATTGTCAGTATTATGTTAGATCCACTACGGACTGGACTCTCACTATTATGTTAGATCCACTATGGACTGGATTCTCAGTATTATGTTAGATCCACTACGGACTGGACTCTCACTATTATGTTAGATCCACTACGGACTGGACTCTCACTATTATGTTGGATCCACCACGGACTGGACTCCCACTATTATGTTAGATCCACTACGGACTGGATTCTCACTATTATGTTAGATCCACTATGGACTGGACTCTCACTATTATTTTAGATCCACTATGGACTGGACTCTCAGTATTATGTTAGATCCACTACGGACTGGACTCTCACTATTATGTTGGATCCACTATGGACTGGACTCTCACTATTATGTTGGATCCACTACGGACTGGACTCTCACTATTATGTTAGATCCACTACGGACTGGACTCTCACTATTATGTTAGATCCACTATGGACTGGACTCTCACTTTTATGTTAGATCCACTATGGACTGGACTCTCACTATTATATTAGATCCACTATGGACTGGACCCTCATTATTATGTTAAATCCACTACGGACTGGACTCTCACTATTATGTTGGATTCACTATGGACTGGACTCTCACTATTATGTTAGATCCACTACGGACTGGACTCTCACTATTATGTTAGATCCACTACGGACTGGACTCTTACTATTATGTTAAATCCACTATGGACTGGACTCTCAAACTCTTATGTTAGATCCACTATGGACTTGACTCTCACTATTATGTTAGATCCACTACGGACTGGACTCCCACTATTATGTTAGATCCACTACGGACTGGACTCTCACTATTATGTTAGATCCACTACGGACTGGACTCTCACTATTATGTTAGATCCACTACGGACTGGACTCTCACTATTATGTTAGATCCACTACGGACTGGACTCTTACTATTATGTTAGATCCACTATGGACTGGACTCTCACTATTATGTTAGATCTACTATGGACTGGACTCTCACTATTATGTTAGATCCACTACGGACTGGACTCTCACTATTATGTTGGATCCACTATGGACTGGACTCTCACTATTATGTTAGATCCACTATGGACTGGACTCTCACTATTATGTTGGATCCACTATGGACTGGACTCTCACTATTATGTTAGATCCACTACGGACTGGACTCTCACTATTATGTTAGATCCACTATGGACTGGACTCTCAGTATTATGTTGGATCCACTACGGACTGGACTTTCACTATTATGTTAGATCCACTATGGACTGGACTCTCACTATTATGTTAGATCCACTATGGACTGGACTCTCACTATTATGTTAGATCCACTACGGACTGGACTCACACTATTATGTTAGATCCACTATGGACTGGACTCTCACTATTATGTTAGATCCACCCACATCTGCAGTCCTCTCCAAGGTTTCTCATAGCCATTCACCATGACATCGCACTGGGTTGTGAGTTTTTCCTTGCCCTGATGTGGGATCTGAAACGAGGATGTAGTTCTGGCTTGTGCAGCCCTTTGAGACACTCGTGATTTAGGGCTGCATAAATAAACATTGATTGATTGATGATAATGTTCGGGAAATAACTAAATATTTATATTATATAAAAGGTGCTGTCATTTGAAAAAAATATATATAAGTATAAAATTACTATGTTGAATTTAGTTTCATCATAAATAATCGCCGGCTTGCTTGATTTAAATTAACTTTAAAAATACCCCAATATTTGGACAAAAATCCAATTTTATTTTCAGAATGTGATTGGGGTGGTGGGGAGGGGGGTGGGGGGGTTATGTGGGCGGGGTTTTTAGGTGGGTGGGTGGTTGGGGGGAATGGTTGAGGTGGGGAGGGTAGCAGTGGGTGTATATATCTTTAAATATTTTATATATATATATAACGCCAGCGCCCCCCGTGACCCCGAAAGGGAATAAGCGGTAGAAAATGGATGGATGGATATAAAAGTATATTTAGCATACCCCCTTCCCCTTCGAGCTGTCCCGGATAAACTGAAATTATTTTCCCCGATCATTTTGGAACTGGCAAGCGTACTTCCTTCTTCTTACTCGTCGTCGCCATGTCTCTTCTTGGTTCTTCTGCATCGTCTCTGCTACGTTTTTGGACATTACTACTTGCCTTAGTTTTGAAGCAATGCATGATGGGAATCCGGATGTTGTGTTGTCAGAGTATTAACGTGCCGGCTGGAATAAACACATGCTGAGAAATAGCTCCGTGCCGGCCTACTTTATGGGTTATAGGTAAACTTATGGATAACGGAGACATATCAATCAATCAATCAATGTTTATTTATATAGCCCCAAATCACAAATGTCTCAAAGGACTGCACAAATCATTACGACTACAACATCCTCGGAAGAACCCACAAAAGGGCAAGGAAAACTCACACCCAGTGGGCAGGGAGAATTCACATCCAGTGGGACGCCAGTGACAATGCTGACTATGAGAAACCTTGGAGAGGACCTCAGATGTGGGCAACCCCCCCCCCCCTCCCCCCCCTCTAGGGGACCGAAAGCAATGGATGTCGAGCGGGTCTAACATGATACTGTGAAAGTTCAATCCATAGTGGCTCCAAGACAGCAGTGAGAGTCCCGTCCACAGGAAACCATCTCAAGCGGATCAGCAGCGTAGAGATGTCCCCAACCGATACAGGCGAGCGGTCCATCCTGGGTCCCGACGAGCGGTCCATCCTGGGTCTCGACTCTGGACAGTCAGTACTTCATCCATGGTCATCGGACCGGACCCCCTCCACAAGGGAGGGGGGGACATAGGAGAAAGAAAAGAAGCGGCAGATCAACTGGTCTAAAAAGGAGGTCTATTTAAAGGCTAGAGTATACAGATGAGTTTTAAGATGAGACTTAAATGCTTCTACTGAGGTAGCATCTCGAACTGTTACCGGGAGGGCATTCCAGAGTACTGGAGCCCGAACGGAAAACGCTCTATAGCCCGCAGACTTTTTTTGGGCTCTAGGAATCACTAATAAGCCGGAGTCTTTTGAAGGCAGATTTCTTGCCGGGACATATGGTACAATACAATCGGCAAGATAGGCTGGAGCTAGACCGTGTAGTATTTTATACGTAAGTAGTAAAACCTTAAAGTCACATCTTAAGTGCACAGGAAGCCAGTGCAGGTGAGCCAGTATAGGTATATATGTATATATATATGTATATAAAGGTATATACAGTATAGGTATATATGTATGTATATATGTATATAAAGGTATATACAGTATAGGTATATATGTATATAAAGGTATATACAGTACAGGCGTAATGTGATCAAACTTTCTTGTTCTTGTCAAAAGTCTAGCAGCCGCATTTTGTACCAACTGTAATCTTTTAATGCTAGACATGGGGAGACCCGAAAATAATACGTTACAGTAATCGAGACGAGACGTAACAAACGCATGGATAATGATCTCGGCGTCTTTAGTGGACAAAATGGAGCGAATTTTTGCGATATTACGGAGATGAAAGAAGGCCGTTTTAGTAACGCTTTTAATGTGTGACTCAAAGGAGAGAGTTGGATCGAAGATAATACCCAGATTTTTTACAGAGTCACCTTGTTTTATTATTTGGTTGTCAAATGTTAAAGTTGTATTATTAAATAGAGGTCGGTGTCTAACAGGACCGATAATCAGCATTTCCGTTTTTTTGGCATTAAGTTGCAAAAAGTTAGCGGACATCCATTGTTTAATTTCATTAAGACACGCTTCCAACTAGTAAAATAGTAATAGTAAAAGATGCTAAAGGCAGTGCCTTTAAGGCACTCCCCCAATATTGTTGACCGCGTGGAAATCGGGAGAAATTCAGGAGAAATTCGGGATAATAGTTGCCCAGGGAGATTTTCGGGTGCCGCATTCAAATTCGTCAGTCTCTGTTGTGGCACATGCGCAGTCTGCGTCTCCCTCTGCCGCGGGACCACCCAGAGGACCCGCTGAGACGCCCCCGCTCACGCTGATCGCATTAGCCCATGCAACTTCAAGCCTGCAGACGATCAGTCAACCTGCACACCTGTGACTGATGACGATAAGCTGCATAAAGGGACCAGTGGACCCAAGGACCGGGGCGGGAGCTTAGTTCTCAAATGGTGTACCGTAAGCCGGATGTTCGCAGACCGTTGTTGTGTTTACCCCTCCGTGTTTCTGACGTCCGTGTTGCTCTCCCGCAGAGTCTTCCCCCTTCGAGATCGTCTTGTTTCCCTCTGTGTTTTTGGACCGCCTTCCTCGATTCCCGACCTTCGCCTGAACACGGATCTTGTCTTTTCTCTCCTGCCCTGAATGATCATCTACCTGCCTCTCGGACTGCCTTGTTCCTTCGCTCTCTACAACACTCGGTAACACACACTTCAGTTAATTTACACACTTAGTCTTACACCATACACTCTTGAGTTTTCGTCACACTTCATTTCCTTGGTTTTAGTTGTTAGTATTGTTTAGTATTCTTATTATATATATATTTACCATATATATAATTAATTATTGAACATTACTTCCACCTGGTGTCCGTTTGCCGTCACTCCTCTTAGTAAACCATAACAGTCTTTCGGGAAAATCGGGACGGTTGGCAAGTATCCTATTTAGTCCTCGGGCCAAGAAAAGTCATCAGCGAAGAAAATTGACGGATTGGAGGCGGAACGATGTGAAGCGTTTTTCTTTCCAAATTGCCTTACGGGTCCTACTCAGGCTCCATCTAGTGGTACACCAAAGAACTGTTACATCTAGGAGTCCCCGAAGTTTGTGTAGGACGTGCAAAGACTCATTATATAGGCACTAATTTGGACAACCTTTCCGATTCACGGCCAGAATAATCAAAAACCAACACAGAACGTTAAAATATGTGATACAAAAACACACAATTTGCCCATTGAACTTCTAGAAAATGTCTAATAGTACCATATACCATTCAAAAATAGACCCATTTACTAGGCCATCCATCCATCCATCATCTTCCGCTTATCCGAGGTCGGGTCGCGGGGGCAGCAGCCTAAGCAGGGAAGCCCAGACTTCCCTATCTCCAGCCACTTCGTCCAGCTCTTCCCAGGGGACCCCAAGGCGTTCCCAGGCCAGCCGGGAGACATAGTCTTCCCAACGTGTCCTGGGTCTTCCTACTGGTTGGACGTGCCCTAAACACCTCCCTAGGTAGGCGTTCGGGTGGCATCCTGACCAGATGCCCGAACCACCTCATCTGGCTCCTCTCCATGTGGAGGAGCAGCGGCTTTACTTTGAGTTCCTCCCGGATGGCAGAGCTTCTCACCCTATCTCTAAGGGAGAGACCCAAACTCATTTGGGCCGCTTGTACCCGTGATCTTATCCTTTCGGTCATGACCCAAAGCTCATGACCATAGGTGAGGATGGGAACGTAGATCGACCGGTAAATTGAGAGCTTCGCCTTCCGGCTCAGCTCCTTCTTCACCACAACGGATCGCTACAACGTCCGCATTACTGAAGACGCCGCCTGTCGATCTCACCATCCACTCTTCCCTCACTCGTGAACAAGACTCCTAGGTATTTGAACTCCTCCACTTGGGGCAGGGTCTCCTCCCCAACCCGGAGATGGCACTCCACCCTTTTCCGGGCGAGAACCATGGACTCGGACTTGGAGGTGCTGATTTACGAGGCCTGAAGGGTAATACGCAAAACACTTTGACATGTTTGACGCATTTTAGTTGCTGAAGGGATAGAAAATGGACGGATGGCTGGATAAATCTAATGGATGACAAAACTTTAAGGAGGTTGGTCAAGGGCGGAACGGTTTTAAATGATTCTGTTGCCGGCGTTGTAAAGAGTGGATTTGAATGAGGACCTAATCTGTTGGAATTTACATAAAAGTTTATGAATGTTACAAATGCTACTTTAATAAAGAGGACATTTGACATACCGTGATGATATTTTGTTGCAAGTTGTCTGACGTACTGTAACAGCTCAATGCTTAGCAATATTGTTTTATGTCAGAAAATGTCTTACCAGAAGATTCGCTCCGTACTTGGTGGTGGTAGGTTAAGCTGCCGCTGTTATACGGGTGCCACCCTTGCAGATGTAGGTGCCAACCCTGCAGAACCAGGTGCCATCCCTGCAGAACCCAGTGCCACTCCTGCACAGCTAGGTGCCAACCCTGCAGAGCTAGGTGCCACCCCTGCAGAACCAGGTGCCATCCCTGCAGAACCCAGTGCCACTCCTGCACAGCTAGGTGCCACCCCTGCAGAGCTAGGTGCCACTAGCTGCTGCTGTTATACGGGTGCCAACCCTGCAGAGCTAGGTGCCAACCCTGCCGAACCAGGTGCCATCCCCGCAGAACTAGGTGCCACTCCTGCACAGCTAGGTGCCAACCCTGCAGAGCTAGGTGCCAACCCCACAGAACTAGGTGCCACTCCTGCACAGCTAGGTGCCAACCCTGAAGAGCTAAGTGCCAACCTCGCAGAGCTAAGTGCCAACCCTGCAGAGCTAGGTGCCAACCCTGCAGAGCTAGGTGCCATACCCGCAGAACTAGGTGCCACTCCTGCACAGTTAGGTGCCAACCCTGCAGAACCAGGTGCCATACCCTCAAAACTAGGTGCCACTCCTGCACAGCTAGGTGCCAACCCTGCAGAGCTAGGTGCCAACCCCACAGAACTAGGTGCCACTCCTGCACAGCTAGGTGCCAACCCCGAAGAGCTAAGTGCCAACCTCGCAGAGCTAAGTGCCAACCCTGCAGAGCTAGGTGCCAACCCTGCAGAGCTAGGTGCCATACCCGCAGAACTAGGTGCCACTCCTGCACAGCTAGGTGCCAACCCTGCAGAGCTAGGTGCCATACCCGCAGAACTAGGTGCCACTCCTGCACAGCTAGGTGCCAACCCTGCAGAGCAAGGTGAGACCCCTGCAGAACTAGGTGCCACTCCTGCACAGGTAGGTGCCAACTCTCCAGAGCAAGGTGCCACTCCTGAAAAAAAAAAGTCTGGACACGCCACTGGATACATGTGACAAGTGATTTAATTCCAGCTTCTTGAAGAGCTCCAAACGCGGCCCTGCTCAAGGAAGGCTCCCCGGTGTGTCCTCTCTGATTTCAATCGTTTTGAAGGTGCCCATTTTTCCACGGCCGGCAAATGCACCCACCACGTCCCGACCAGTGATTGCATGCACGCCAATCTAGGCGCCAGCCACACGTTCACCGAGACAAAGTTCAATGTTGTCCAGAAATCTAGTCCTGTTCTGTGTGCCACATTTTTGAGTGAAGAGTCTTTGCTGAAACCAAGAGACAGCGCCAGAACATCTCTGTCATCAGCTGCGATGATTGCCGCATTGTCGCCAGACTCTGCTGCATGGATGGATGCGGGTCCTCAATTGTGTCACCTCCTCCCACCGGTCCGGAGTGATTTTCAAGCAAACGTCCAGTGTCTTGCCCTGTTGTGGATCACCGTGCTCAGTGCCGTTCCCATTCCTCCACCAAGAACTTGATGAGACTGCAGGTCTGCAGAGGACATTGTGGCCAGTTTTTGAACTGGATCCCCATCTCTGCACCTCTGTTTGCCCTTTCTGAGTGTTTGATTGACATGTCCTTGAAAACATCAAAGACAACAGCAGTCCGTTTAGGATCGTCTCTTTGATGCAAGACCTTGGCTAAGGTTGATTCAGCCAAATGTCTTGTCCCTTTCATTTTTGGCACCAGACTCATTGTTGATTGGTTGGGGATTACTTCTGCCAACTCTCTGGCAAGCTCTGCCTTGTTCGTTTTACGAAGATCTCCATCCGCATTGGCTGGGGGTCCATGGCACTGGTCCCAGGGGATGTGCCAACACAACTCTCATGTGTAGTCCTCGGGTCTGAGCCACCGGAATCATGTGGTCAAACAGATACCTATCAGCCTTCAGAACTACATCCTTGGCTTGCCCTTTTTTGCGTGTTTTCTTTGAATCTCTGAGAGTATTCTCAGCTTCTTCTTTGTGATTGTGTCATAAAAATGTGTAGTCCTCGGGTCTGAGCCACCGGAATCATGTGGTCAAACAGATACCTATCAGCCTTCGGAACTACATCCTTGGCTTGCCCTTTTTTGCGTGTTTTCTTTCAATCTCTGAGAGTATTCTCAGCTTCTTCTTTGTGATTGTGTCATAAAAATGTGTAGTCCTCGGGTCCGAGCCACCGGAATCATGTAGGTCAAACAGATACCTATCAGCCTTCGGAACTACGTCCTTGGCTTGCCCTTTTTTGCGTGTTTTCTTTCAATCTCTGAGAGTAGTCTCAGCTTTTTCTTTGTGATTGTGTCATAAAAATGTGTAGTCCTCGGGTCCGAGCCACCGGAATCATGTGGTCAAACAGATACCTATCATCCAT
Organism: Nerophis ophidion; assembly: GCF_033978795.1. Classification (NCBI taxonomy): domain Eukaryota; kingdom Metazoa; phylum Chordata; class Actinopteri; order Syngnathiformes; family Syngnathidae; genus Nerophis; species Nerophis ophidion. Next base: position 85,173,416 of record NC_084614.1, on the reverse strand, counting down.
CAGAACTATATCCTTGGCTTGCCCTTTGTTGCATGTTTTTCTTCCAATCTCTGAGAGTATTCTCAGCTTCTTCTTTGTAATTGTGTCATAAAAATGTGTAGTCCTCGGGTCCGAGCCACCGGAATCATGTGGTCAAACAGATACCTATCAGCCTTCGGAACTACATCCTTGGCTTACCCTTTGTTGCGTGTTTTCTTCCAATCTCTGAGAATATTTTCAGCTTCTTCTTTGTAATTGTGTCATAAAAATGTGTAGTCCTCGGGTCCGAGCCACCGGAATCATGTGGCCAAACAGATACCTATCATCCTTCAGAAGGACATCCTTGGCTTGCCCTTTTTTGCGTGTTTTCTTTCAATCTCTGAGAGTAGTCTCAGCTTTTTCTTTGTGATTGTGTCATAAAAATGTGTAGTCCTCGGGTCTGAGCCACCGGAATCATGTGGTCAAACAGATACCTATCAACCTTCGGAACTACATCCTTGGCTTGCCCTTTTTTGCGTGTTTTCTTTCAATCTCTGAGAGTATTCTCAGCTTCTTCTTTGTGATTGTGTCATAAAAATGTGTAGTCCTCGGGTCCGAGCCACCGGAATCATGTGGCCAAACAGATACCTATCATCCGTCAAAACTACATGCTTGGCTTGCCCTTTTTTGCGTGTTTTCTTTTAATTTCTGAGAGTATTCTCAGCTTCTTCTTTGTAATTGTGTCATAAAAATGTGTAGTCCTCGGGTCCGAGCCACCGGAATCATGTGGCCAAACAGATACCTATCATCCTTCAGAAGGACATCCTTGGCTTGCCCTTTTTTGCGTGTTTTCTTTCAATCTCTGAGAGTAGTCTCAGCTTTTTCTTTGTGATTGTGTCATAAAAATGTGTAGTCCTCGGGTCTGAGCCACCGGAATCATGTGGTCAAACAGATACCTATCAACCTTCGGAACTACATCCTTGGCTTGCCCTTTTTTGCGTGTTTTCTTTCAATCTCTGAGAGTATTCTCAGCTTCTTCTTTGTGATTGTGTCATAAAAATGTGTAGTCCTCGGGTCCGAGCCACCGGAATCATGTGGTCAAACAGATACCTATCATCCGTCGGAACTACATCCTTGGCTTGCCCTTTTTTGCGTGTTTTCTTTCAATCTCTGAGAGTATTCTCGGCTTCTTCTTTGTGATTGTGTCATAAAAATGTGTAGTCCTCGGGTCCGAGCCACCGGAATCATGTGGCCAAACAGATACCTATCATCCGTCAAAACTACATGCTTGGCTTGCCCTTTTTTGCGTGTTTTCTTTTAATTTCTGAGAGTATTCTCAGCTTCTTCTTTGTAATTGTGTCATAAAAATGTGTAGTCCTCGGGTCCGAGCCACCGGAATCATGTGGCCAAACAGATACCTATCAGCCTTCAGAACTACATCCTTGGCTTGCCCTTTGTTGCATGTTTTTCTTCCAATATCTGAGAATGTTTTCAGCTTCTTCTTTGTAATTGTGTCATAAAAATGTGTAGTCCTCGGGTCTGAGCCACCGGAATCATGTGGTCAAACAGATACCTATCAACCTTCGGAACTACATCCTTGGCTTGCCCTTTTTTGCGTGTTTTCTTTCAATCTCTGAGAGTATTCTCAGCTTCTTCTTTGTGATTGGGTCATAAAAATGTGTAGTCCTCGGGTCCGAGCCACCGGAATCATGTGGTCAAACAGATACCTATCAGCCTTCAGAACTACATCCTTGGCTTGCCCTTTTTTGCGTGTTTTCTTTCAATCTCTGAGAGTATTCTCAGCTTCTTCTTTGTGATTGTGTCATAAAAATGTGTAGTCCTCGGGTCTGAGCCACCAGAATCATGTGGCCAAACAGATACCTATCAACCTTCGGAACTACATCCTTGGCTTGCCCTTTTTTGCGTGTTTTCTTTAAATCTCTGAGAGTATTCTCAGCTTCTTCTTCTTAGTCCTCGGGTCCGAGCCACCGGAATCATGTGGCCAAACAGATACCTATCAGCCTTCGGAACTACATCCTTGGCTTGCCCTTTTTTGCGTGTTTTCTTTCAATCTCTGAGAGTATTCTCAGCTTCTTCTTTGTGATTGTGTCATAAAAATGTGTAGTCCTCGGGTCCGAGCCACCGGAATCATGTGGTCAAACAGATACCTATCATCCGTCGGAACTACATCCTTGGCTTGCCCTTTTTTGCGTGTTTTCTTTCAATCTCTGAGAGTATTCTCGGCTTCTTCTTTGTGATTGTGTCATAAAAATGTGTAGTCCTCGGGTCCGAGCCACCGGAATCATGTGGTCAAACAGATACCTATCATCCGTCAGAACTACATCCTTGGCTTGCCCTTTTTTCCGTGTTTTCTTTCAATCTCTGTGAGTATTCTCAGCTTCTTCTTTGTAATTGTGTCATAAAAATGTGTAGTCCTCGGGTCCGAGCCACCGGAATCATGTGGCCAAACAGATACCTATTAGCCTTCAGAACTACATCCTTTGCTTGCCCTTTTTTGCGTGTTTTCTTTAAATCTCTGAGAGTATTCTCAGCTTCTTCTTTGTGATTGTGTCATAAAAATGTGTGGTCCTCGGGTCCGAGCCACCGGAATCATGTGGCCAAACAGATACCTATCAGCCTTCGGAACTACATCCTTGGCTTACCCTTTTTTGCGTGTTTTCTTTCAATCTCTGAGAGTATTCTCAGCTTCTTCTTTGTGATTGTGTCATAAAAATGTGTAGTCATCAGGTCCGAGCCACCGGAATCATGTGGTCAAACAGATACCTATCATCCGTCAGAACTACATCCTTGGCTGGCCCTTTTTTGCGTGTTTTCTTTCAATCTCTGAGAGTATTCTCAGCTTCTTCTTTGTGATTGTGTCATAAAAATGTGTAGTCCTCGGGTCCGAGCCACCGGAATCATGTGGCCAAACAGATACCTATCAGCCTTCGGAACCATATCCTTGGCTTGCCCTTTGTTTCGTGTTTATCTCTGAGGATTGTTTTAGCTCCGTGATTGTGTCATTAAACCTTTTAGTTAGTGGCGTTGTCTCAAGACGTCCATGTTTGAAAGCTTGATAGGCTTTCTCTCCTATCTTATGAGCATTAAGGAGGTCATTGGCCACAGGTGTTGGGGCGACAGTTGCGGCTGACAAGCTGAAAAACTCACTTTGGTCTGGATCAAATGGATCCAGCAAGCTGTTTTCCTGGATATCAACAATGGACTGAACACCAGTCTTGTCTTTTTGATCCTGGACAGATGTAAGTCTGGGTGAGAATCTCCTGAACCCACCATCTCCCTCAGCTCCCTCAGGTAAGCACTGTGGTACTCTGAGGTTAAGTAGTACTTGTAGACAGCCGGAGTCTTGACGCTGAAGCCTTATGTTTGGCCAGATGTTTGTGAGTCCCTGTTGACAGAATCCTCAACAGGAATTGGTCAAATATTTAGTTTTTACATGTAAATAAAAGTGTAAAAACAATAAATAATTAAGAAGCACCGAGTTATGGTGTATTTTGAATAAAACTTTGCAATGAAAGTAAAAAAATAAATACAATTGTCTTAATTTATTTTACAATCGTATTTCAGGACGTATGCAGATCCCAAATACAGATCAGCAGGTACCAGAAGGCAAGAAAAGTTGCTTTTGCATAATATTGCGAAACAAAACGCCAGATAATATGTCTTACCTTATACACACACACCATAATAATACCCGTACGTTGTATTATTAAGCAGTGCGGCTTCATAGCTTACCAAAGTCGTACTAAAACATTTTGGTATATTTTTGAGGACCATATACAATGTCGGTGTTGTTTACTTGAGTCATATTGCAGTCTAAAGGTATCTCTTATGTGTGACCGCCATCTACTGTTCACACTTATCATTTCCCCATGTACCAAATAAAATAGCTCCGAGGTCGGTAAGCACAACCAAAACTATTCCGTACATTAGGAACGTAAGGCGCACTGTCGGTTTTAAGTGCGATTTATAGTCCGGAAAAATAGGGTCTATAATTGTTGCATATTATATTCTAAAAACGAATTGAGTGTTTGAGTACATTGTAAAGAAAAACTATTAAATAATGACATAATGAAAACAGGAAATAAGTAATGAAATTGTGAAAGTCAGGAACTAAATTCAATTATGAAATAAATGAATAATACAATAATTAAATATGTAAACAAATATTGAAATACCAAATGAAATAGTTGAATACATTTAATTACTGACTTTTTAAACAACACGTGTACATTCATTTAAAATGTTAACGAAGTACCGACAAACGTAAGTAGTGAAGTGAATTATATTTATATAGCGATTTTCTCTAGTGACTCAAAGCGCTTGACATTGTGAAACCCAATAGATAAGTTACATTTTTAAACCAGTGTGGGTGGCACTGGGAGCAAGCGGGTACAGTGTCTTGCCCAAGGACACAACGGTAGAACTTGGGGATCGAACCAGGAACCCTCAAGTTGCTGGAGCGGCCACTCTACCAACCGATATATACCACACCATGTGTCATTTACTAATGGCAGATTTGATAAAAGACGACCAAGACGATTATTTTTAGACAAATGAGGATTCATCACCTTGTCTTTTTGAAGCTGAATATACAGAGGATGACATACTGCTTATAGCTTATAGAGGGTGAAACATTAGAGCAAATGGGGGCCGAGAGAGTCAGAATTGGCATGACTTGGTGTAAATGTGGAGCTTGCCAAACTATACCGACATAAATGGAGTGCTTCCACTGCTGTTACTGAGTAGCACACAATGTTATTATCGATGGAAAAGCTTCTTATATCTTACAAGGAGGACACTGCTCCAAGAATTACAAGGAAAGGCGAATGTTTTGCTCTAACCAAGCCTGCAGTGGTAAATACTTTTTGCCACCTACTTAAAATAAACCAAAACATCGCGTTGATAAGTAATTATTGAGCTATTTCTCCCGTCCTGCCCCACGGAGTTATTAAACACAAATCAAATTAAAAGTAAGCAATCCGTTTTGGAACTTCTGTACCGGAAAGGTCGGGTCCCCACAAGGCCGAAACCGTTACCAACCTCTGCACTATTCCATACGCGTTTTGTCAGGGGTTCCAACGGGATCAATTATAGTCTGCGGAGGGATTAATTAGTCATATGGTTCCGTCCTTCGGCAGAACTCCGTGGGAGGACCGGCTTTAAGATCTTGCCCAAGGACACAACGGTAGAACTTGGAGGGCGGAAGCGGGGATCGAACCAGGAACCCTCAAGTTGCTGGAGCGGCCACTCTACCAACCGATCTATACCACCCCATGTGTCATTTACTAATGGCAGATTTGATAAAAGACGACCAAGACGATTATTTTTAGACAAATGAGGATTCATCACCTTGTCTTTTTGAAGCTGAATATACAGAGGATGACATACTGCTTATAGCTTATAGAGGGTGAAACATTAGAGCAAATGGGGGCCAAGAGAGTCAGAATTGGCATGACTTGGTGTAAATGTGGAGCTTGCCAAACTATACCGACATAAATGGAGTGCTTCCACTGCTGTTACTGAGTAGCACACAATGTTATTATCGATGGAAAAGCTTCTTATATCTTACAAGGAGGACACTGCTCCAAGAATTACAAGGAAAGGCGAATTTTTTGCTCTAACCAAGCCTGCAGTGGTAAATACTTTTTGCCACCTACTTAAAATAAACCAAAACATCACGTTGATAAGTAATTATTGAGCTATTTCTCCCGTCCTGTCCCACGGAGTTATTAAATACAAATCAAATTAAAAGTAAGCAATCCGTTTTTGGAACTTCTGTACCGGAAAGGTCGGGTCCCCACAAGGCCGAAACCGTTACCAACCTCTGCACTATTCCATACGCGTTTTGTCAGGGGTTCCAACGGGATCAATTATAGTCTGCGGAGGGATTAATTAGTCATATGGTTCCGTCCTTCGGCAGAACTCCGTGGGAGGACCGGCTTTAAGATCTTGCCCAAGGACACAACGGTAGAACTTGGAGGGCGGAAGCGGGGATCGAACCAGGAACCCTCAAGTTGCTGGAGCGGCCACTCTACCAACCGATCTATACCACCCCATGTGTGTTTTACTAATGGCAGATTTGATAAAAGACGACCAAGACGATTATTTTTTAGACAAATGAGGATTCATCACCTTATCTTTTTGAAGCTGAATATACAGAGGATGACATACTGCTTATAGCTTATAGAGGGTGAAACATTAGAGCAAATGGAGGCCAAGAGAGTCAGAATTGGCATGACTTGGTGTAAATGTGGAGCTTGCCAAACTATACCGACATAAATGGAGTGCTTCCACTGCTGTTACTGAGTAGCACACAATGTTATGGAAAAGCTTCTTATATCTTACAAGGAGGACACTGCTCCAAGAATTACAAGGAAAGGCGAATTTTTTGCTCTAACCAAGCCTGCAGTGGTAAATACTTTTTGCCACCTACTTAAAATAAACCAAAACATCGCGTTGATAAGTAATTATTGAGCTATTTCTCCCCTCCTGTCCCACGGAGTTATTAAATCCAAATCAAATTAAAAGTAAGCAATCCGTTTTTGGAACTTCTGTACCGGAAAGGTCGGGTCCCCACAAGGCCGAAACCGTTACCAACCTCTGCACTATTCCATACGCGTTTTGTCAGGGGTTCCAACAGGATCAATTATAGTCTGCGGAGGGATTAATTAGTCATATGGTTCCGTCCTTCGGCAGAACTCCGTGGGAGGACCGGCTTTAAGATCTTGCCCAAGGACACAACGGTAGAACTTGGAGGGCGGAAGCGGGGATCGAACCAGGAACCCTCAAGTTGCTGGAGCGGCCACTCTACCAACCGATCTATACCACCCCATGTGTCATTTACTAATGGCAGATTTGATAAAAGATGACCAAGACGATTATTTTTAGACAAATGAGGATTCATCACCTTGTCTTTTTGAAGCTGAATATACAGAGGATGACATACTGCTTATAGCTTATAGAGGGTGAAACATTAGAGCAAATGGGGGCCAAGAGAGTCAGAATTGGCATGACTTGGTGTAAATGTGGAGCTTGCCAAACTATACCGACATAAATGGAGTGCTTCCACTGCTGTTACTGAGTAGCACACAATGTTAATATCGATGGAAAAGCTTCTTATATCTTACAAGGAGGACTCTGCTCCAAGAATTACAAGGAAGGGCGAATTTTTTGCTCCAACCAAGCCTGCAGTGGTAAATACTTTTTGCCACCTACTTAAAATAAACCAAAACATCGCGTTGATAAGTAATTATTGAGCTATTTCTCCCGTACTGTCCCACGGAGTTATTAAATACAAATCAAATTAAAAGTAAGCAATCCGTTTTTGGCACTTCTGTACCGGAAAGGTCGGGTCCCCACAAGGCCGAAACCGTTACCAACCTCTGCACTATTCCATACGCGTTTTGTCAGGGGTTCCAACGGGATCAATTATAGTCTGCGGAGGGATTAATTAGTTATATGGTTCCATCCTTCGGCAGAACTCCGTGGGAGGACCGGCTTTAAGATCTTGCCCAAGGACACAACGGTAGAACTTGGATGGCGGAAGCGGGGATCGAACCAGGAACCCTCAAGTTGCTGGAGCGGCCACTCTACCAACCGATCTATACCACCCCATGTGTCATTTACTAATGGCAGATTTGATAAAAGACGACCAAGACGATTATTTTTAGACAAATGAGGATTCATCACCTTGTCTTTTTGAAGCTGAATATACAGAGGATGACATACTGCTTATAGCTTATAGAGGGTGAAACATTAGAGCAAATGGGGGCCAAGAGAGTCAGAATTGGCATGACTTGGTGTAAATGTGGAGCTTGCCAAACTATACCGAAATAAATGGAGTGCTTCCACTGCTGTTACTGAGTAGCACACAATGTTATTATCAATGGAAAAGCTTCTTATATCTTACAAGGAGGACACTGCTCTAAGAATTACAAGGAAAGGCGAATTTTTTGCTCTAACCAAGCCTGCAGTGGTAAATACTTTTTGCCACCTACTTAAAATAAACCAAAACATCGCGTTGATAAGTAATTATTGAGCTATTTCTCCCGTCCTGTCCCACGGAGTTATTAAATACAAATCAAATTAAAAGTAAGCAATCCGTTTTGGAACTTCTGTACCGGAAAGGTCGGGTCCCCACAAGGCCGAAACCGTTACCAACCTCTGCACTATTCCATACGCGTTTTGTCAGGGGTTCCAACGGGATCAATTATGGTCTGCGGAGGGATTAATTAGTCATATGGTTCCGTCCTTCGGCAGAACTCCGTGGGAGGACCGGCTTTAAGATCTTGCCCAAGGACACAACGGTAGAACTTGGAGGGCGGAAGCGGGGATCGAACCAGGAACCCTCAAGTTGCTCTAGCGGCCACTCTACCAACCGATCTATAACACACCATGTGTGCTTTACTTATGGCAGATTTGATAAAAGACGACCAAGACGATTATTTTTAGACAAATGTGGATTCATCACCTTGTCTTTTTGAAGCTGAATATACAGAGGATGACATACTGCTTATAGCTTATAGAGGGTGAAACATTAGAGCAAATGGAGGCCAAGAGAGTCAGAATTGGCATGACTTGGTGTAAATGTGGAGCTTGCCAAACTATACCGACATAAATGGAGTGCTTCCACTGCTGTTACTGAGTAGCACACAATGTTATTATCGATGGAAAAGCTTCTTATATCTTACAAGGAGGACACTGCTCCAAGAATTACAAGGAAAGGCACATTTTTTGCTCTAACCAAGCCTGCAGTGGTAAACACTTTTTGCCACCTACTTAAAATAAACCAAAACATCGCGTTGATAAGTAATTATTGAGCTATTTCTCCCGTCCTGTCCCACGGAGTTATTAAATAAAAATCAAATTAAAAGTAAGCAATCCGTTTTTGGAACTTCTGTACCGGAAAGGTCGGGTCCCCACAAGGCCGAAACCGTTACCAACCTCTGCACTATTCCATACGCGTTTTGTCAGGGGTTCCAACGGGATCAATTATAGTCTGCGGAGGGATTAATTAGTCATATGGTTCCGTCCTTCGGCAGAACTCCGTGGGAGGACCGGCTTTAAGATCTTGCCCAAGGACACAACGGTAGAACTTGGATGGCGGAAGCGGGGATCGAACCAGGAACCCTCAAGTTGCTGGAGCGGCCACTCTACCAACCGATCTATACCACCCCATGTGTCATTTACTAATGGCAGATTTGATAAAAGACGACCAAGACGATTATTTTTAGACAAATGAGGATTCATCACCTTGTCTTTTTGAAGCTGAATATACAGAGGATGACATACTGCTTATAGCTTATAGAGGGTGAAACATTAGAGCAAATGGAGGCCAAGAGAGTCAGAATTGGCATGACTTGGTGTAAATGTGGAGCTTGCCAAACTATACCGACATAAATGGAGTGCTTCCACTGCTGTTACTGAGTAGCACACAATGTTATTATCGATGGAAAAGCTTCTTATATCTTACAAGGAGGACACTGCTCTAAGAATTACAAGGAAAGGCGAATTTTTTTGCTCTAACCAAGCCTGCAGTGGTAAATACTTTTTGCCACCTACTTAAAATAAACCAAAACATCGCGTTGATAAGTAATTATGGAGCTATTTCTCCCGTCCTGTCCCACGGAGTTATTAAATACAAATCAAATTAAAAGTAAGCAATCCGTTTTGGAACTTCTGTACCGGAAAGGTCGGGTCCCCACAAGGCCGAAACCGTTACCAACCTCTGCACTATTCCATACGCGTTTTGTCAGGGGTTCCAACGGGATCAATTATAGTCTGCGGAGGGATTAATTAGTCATATGGTTCCGTCCTTCGGCAGAACTCCGTGGGACGACCGGCTTTAAGATCTTGCTCAAGGACACAACGGTAGAACTTGGATGGCGGAAGCGGGGATCGAACCAGGAACCCTCAAGTTGCTCTAGCGGCCACTCTACCAACCGATCTATACCACACCATGTGTGCTTTACTTATGGCAGATTTGATAAAAGACGACCAAGACGATTATTTTTAGACAAATGTGGATTCATCACCTTGTCTTTTTGAAGCTGAATATACAGAGGATGACATACTGCTTATAGCTTATAGAGGGTGAAACATTAGAGCAAATGGAGGCCAAGAGAGTCAGAATTGGCATGACTTGGTGTAAATGTGGAGCTTGCCAAACTATACCGACATAAATGGAGTGCTTCCACTGCTGTTACTGAGTAGCACACAATGTTATTATCGATGGAAAAGCTTCTTATATCTTACAAGGAGGACACTGCTCCAAGAATTACAAGGAAAGGCGATTTTTTTGCTCTAACCAAGCCTGCAGTGGTAAACACTTTTTGCCACCTACTTAAAATAAACCAAAACATCGCGTTGATAAGTAATTATTGAGCTATTTCTCCCGTCCTGTCCCACGGAGTTATTAAATACAAATCAAATTAAAAGTAAGCAATCCGTTTTTGGAACTTCTGTACCGGAAAGGTCGGGTCCCCACAAGGCCGAAACCGTTACCAACCTCTGCACTATTCCATACGCGTTTTGTCAGGGGTTCCAACGGGATCAATTATAGTCTGCGGAGGGATTAATTAGTCATATGGTTCCGTCCTTCGGCAGAACTCCGTGGGAGGACCGGCTTTAAGATCTTGCCCAAGGACACAACGGTAGAACTTGGAGGGCGGAAGCGGGGATCGAACCAGGAACCCTCAAGTTGCTGGAGCGGCCACTCTACCAACCGATCTATACCACCCCATGTGTCATTTACTAATGGCAGATTTGATAAAAGACGACCAAGACGATTATTTTTTAGACAAATGAGGATTCATCACCTTGTCTTTTTGAAGCTGAATATACAGAGGATGACATACTGCTTACAGCTTATAGAGGGTGAAACATTAGAGCAAATGGAGGCCAAGAGAGTCAGAATTGGCATGACTTGGTGTAAATGTGGAGCTTGCCAAACTATACCGACATAAATGGAGTGCTTCCACTGCTGTTACTGAGTAGCACACAATGTTATTATCGATGGAAAAGCTTCTTATATCTTACAAGGAGGACACCGCTCCAAGAATTACAAGGAAAGGCGAATTTTTTGCTCTAACCAAGCCTGCAGTGGTAAATACTTTTTGCCACCTACTTAAAATAAACCAAAACATCGCGTTGATAAGTAATTATTGAGCTATTTCTCCCGTCCTGTCCCACGGAGTTATTAAATCCAAATCAAATTAAAAGTAAGCAATCCGTTTTGGAACTTCCGTACCGGAAAGGTCGGGTCCCCACAAGGCCGAAACCGTTACCAACCTCTGCACTATTCCATACGCGTTTTGTCAGGGGTTCCAACGGGATCAATTATAGTCCGCGGAGGGATTAATTAGTCATATGGTTCCGTCCTTCGGCAGAACTCCGTGGGAGGACCGGCTTTAAGATCTTGCTCAAGGACACAACGGTAGAACTTGGATGGCGGAAGCGGGGATCGAACCAGGAACCCTCAAGTTGCTGGAGCGGCCACTCTACCAACCGATCTATACCACCCCATGTGTCATTTACTAATGGCAGATTTGATAAAAGACGACCAAGACGATTATTTTTAGACAAATGAGGATTCATCACCTTGTCTTTTTGAAGCTGAATATACAGAGGATGACATACTGCTTATAGCTTATAGAGGGTGAAACATTAGAGCAAATGGAGGCCAAGAGAGTCAGAATTGTCATGACTTGGTGTAAATGTGGAGCTTGCCAAACTATACTGACATAAATGGAGTGCTTCCACTGCTGTTACTGAGTAGCACACAATGTTATTATCGATGGAAAAGCTTCTTATATCTTACAAGGAGGACACTGCTCCAAGAATTACAAGGAAAGGCGAATTTTTTGCTCTAACCAAGCCTGCAGTGGTAAATACTTTTTGCCACCTACTTAAAATAAACCAAAACATCGCGTTGATAAGTAATTATTGAGCTATTTCTCCCGTCCTGTCCCACGGAGTTATTAAATACAAATCAAATTAAAAGTAAGCAATCCGTTTTTGGAACTTCCGTACCGGAAAGGTCGGGTCCCCACAAGGCCGAAACCGTTACCAACCTCTGCACTATTCCATACGCGTTTTGTCAGGGGTTCCAACGGGATCAATTATAGTCTGCGGAGGGATTAATTAGTCATATGGTTCCGTCCTTCGGCAGAACTCCGTGGGAGGACCGGCTTTAAGATCGAAAAGACAAAACCATGGCGCAATTAGACACCCTCAAACATGGCGGGCTCAAGAAAACAAAGGGGCAGAGAGAAAGCACGTACCCGACGTAAATGAGGTTATTCATTAACAGCTTGAGGTCACGCTGCAGCGTTATGGCGTCTGCAACAACCTTTGGTCGTCAACATTCTTTGTCCTCAGAAGGAGCGGCGAGGCGGGAAGAAAACACGAGACTTCCAGGAGTCTTGAAAATACTTCGAGACGAGATCTTTCCCTGAAAGGTAAGTCAAGCTCGGTTGCCACCTGTGTGTTTAAGTGTGTGTTCTTGGGAAAAGATTTTTCTCTATGTGGCCCCTGAGCTAAAATGACTTTGACACCCCTGTTCTACATCAACAATATATTTTGTCTGAGCCTGAAAAGGGACAAGTGGTAGGAAATGGATGGATGGATGGCTGGACAGGATACATTAAAAAAAATTAAAAAAAGATTTTTAAGGGTAGTTTTTAATGAAATTTGGCAGACTGGTTAGCATTCCTGTTCAATCTTGCTGTTTTGCTGAAAATTTGAAGTATTACCGATTCTGATTATTTGACTCGAGACAAACAACCTTCCCTAATCATAGTGCAAAAAAAAAAAAAAAAAAAGAAATGCAACCAACACAAAAAATCAACACAGTAAGTCACAAATCACAGAGGATACGTAAAAAAATAAACATTTAAGGGTAATCAGTTTAGTTTTTCATGAAAGTTGGCAGATAGGTTAGCATTCCTGTTTAATCTGCTAATGTAATGTACGTTTGCTGTTTTGCTGAAAATTTGAAGTATTACCGATTCTGATTATTTGACTCGAGACAAACAACCTTCCCTAATCATGTTGCAAAAAAAGAAAAATGCAACCAACACAAAAAATCAACACAGTAAGTCAAAAATCACACATGATACGTAAAAAAATAAATAAAATTAAGGGTAGTCACTATAGTTTTTCATGAAAGTTGGCAGACTGGTTAGCATTCCTGTTTAATCTGCTAATGTAATGTATGTTTGCGCTTGTGCTGAAAATTTGACACATTTCCAATTCTGATTATATGACCCGAGCCAAACAACCTTCCCTAATCATAGTGCAAAAAAAAAAAGAAAAACAAATGCAACCAACACAAAAAATCAACAGTAAGTCACAAATCACACAGGATACGTAAAAAAATAAACATTTAAGGGTAATCAGTTTAGTTTTTCATGAAAGTTGGCAGATAGGTTAGCATTCCTGTTCAATCTGCTAATGTAATGTATGTTTGCTCTTGTGCTGAGAATTTAAAGTATTTCCGATTCTGATTATTTGACTCGAGACAAACAACCTTCCCTAATCATAGTGCAAAAAAAAAGAAATGCAACCAACACAGTAATTCACAAATCACACAGGATACGTAAAAAAAATAAAAAAATAAGGGTAGTCATTATAGTTTTTCATGAAAGTTGGCAGATAGGTTAGCATTCCTGTTCAATCTGCTAATGTAATGTATGTTTGCGCTTGTGCTGAAAATTTGACACATTTCCAATTCTGATTATATGACCCGAGCCAAACAACCTTCCCTAATCATAGTGCAAAAAAAAAAAGAAAAACAAATGCAACCAACACAAAAAATCAACAGTAAGTCACAAATCACACAGGATACGTAAAAAAATAAACATTTAAGGGTAATCAGTTTAGTTTTTCATGAAAGTTGGCAGATAGGTTAGCATTCCTGTTTAATCTGCTAATGTAATGTATGTTTGCTCTTGTGCTGAGAATTTAAAGTATTTCCGATTCTGATTATTTGACTCGAGACAAACAACCTTCCCTAATCATAGTGCAAAAAAAAAGAAATGCAACCAACACAGTAATTCACAAATCACACAGGATACGTAAAAAAAATAAAAAAATAAGGGTAGTCACTATAGTTTTTCCTGAAAGTTGGCAGATAGGTTAGCATTCCTGTTCAATCTGCTAATGTAATGTACATTTGCTGTTTTGCTGAAAATTTGAAGTATTACCGATTCTGATTATTTGACTCGAGACAAACAACCTTCTCTAGTCATGGTGCAAAAAAAAAAAAGAAATGCAACCAACACAAAAAATCAACACAGTAATTCACAAATCACACAGGATACGTAAAAAAATAAACATTTAAGGGTAATCAGTTTAGTTTTTCATGAAAGTTGGCAGATAGCATTCCTGTTCAATCTGCTAATGTAATGTATGTTTGCTCTTGTGCCGAAAATTAGAAATATTTTCGGTTTTCATTATATGACCCAAGCCAAACAACCTTCCCTAATCATAGTGCAAAAAAAAAGAAATGCAACCAACACAGTAATTCACAAATCACACAGGATACGTAAAAAAAATAAAAAAATAAGGGTAGTCATTATAGTTTTTCATGAAAGTTGGCAGATAGATTAGCATTCCTGTTCAATCTGCTAATGTAATGTATGTTTGCTCTTGTGCCGAAAATTAGAAGTATTTCCAATTCTGATTATCTGACTCGAGACAAACAACCTTCCCTAATCATAGTGCAAAAAAAAGAAATGCAACCAACAGAGTAATTCACAAATCACACAGGATACGTAAAAAAAATAAAAAAATAAGGGTAGTCACTATAGTTTTTCATGAAAGTTGGCAGATAGGTTAGCATTCCTGTTCAATCTGCTAATGTAATGTACGTTTGCTGTTTTGCTGAAAAATTGAAGTATTACCAATTCTAATTATTTGACTCGAGACAAACAACCTTCCCTAATCATAGTGCAAAAAAGAAATGCAACCAACACAAAAAATCAACAGTAATTCACAAATCACACAGGATACGTAAAAAAATAAACATTTAAGGGTAATCAGTTTAGTTTTTCATGAAAGTTGGCAGATAGGTTAGCATTCCTGTTCAATCTGCTAATGTAATGTATGTTTGCTCTTGTGCTGAAAATTTAAAGTATTTCCGATTCTGATTATCTGACCCGAGACAAACAACCTTCCCTAATCATAGTGCAAAAAAAAGAAATGCAACCAACACAAAAAATCAACACAGTAATTCACAAATCACACAGGATACGTAAAAAAAATAAAAAATTAAGGGTAATCAGTTTAGTTTTTCATGACAGTTGGCAGATAGGTTAGCATTCCTGTTCAATCTGCTAATGTAATGTATGTTTGCTCTTGTGCCGAAAATTAGAAGTATTTCCAATTCTGATTATCTGACTCGAGACAAACAACCTTCCCTAATCATAGTGCAAAAAAAAGAAATGCAACCAACACAGTAATTCACAAATCACACATGATACGTAAAAAAAATAAAAAATTAAGGGTAGTCACTATAGTTTTTCATGACAGTTGGCAGATAGGTTAGCATTCCTGTTCAATCTGCTGATGTAATGTATGTTTGCTGTTTTGCTGAAAATTTGAAGCATTACCGATTCTGATTATTTGACTCGAGACAAACAACCTTCCCTAATCATAGTGCAAAAAAGAAATGCAACCAACACA
The DNA here is from genome assembly GCF_033978795.1 of Nerophis ophidion. NCBI lineage: Eukaryota > Metazoa > Chordata > Actinopteri > Syngnathiformes > Syngnathidae > Nerophis > Nerophis ophidion. The sequence goes on along the minus strand of NC_084614.1, from coordinate 85,157,753 downwards.
AAAAATCAACAGTAATTCACAAATCACACAGGATACGTAAAAAAATAAACATTTAAGGGTAATCAGTTTAGTTTTTCATGAAAGTTGGCAGATAGGTTAGCATTCCTGTTCAATCTGCTAATGTAATGTATGTTTGCTCTTGTGCCGAAAATTAGAAGTATTTCCAATTCTGATTATTTGACTCGAGACAAACAACCTTCCCTAATCATAGTGCAAAAAAAAGAAATGCAACCAACACAGTAATTCACAAATCACACAGGATACGTAAAAAAAATAAAAAAATAAGGGTAGTCACTATAGTTTTTCATGAAAGTTGGCATATAGGTTAGCATTCCTGTTCAATCTGCTAATGTAATGTACGTTTGCTGTTTTGCAGAAAATTTGAAGTATTACCGATTCTGATTATTTGACTCGAGACAAACAACCTTCCCTAATCATAGTGCAAAAAAAAAAATGCAACCAACACAAAAAATCAACACAGTAAGTCACAAATCACACAGGATACGTAAAAAAAAACATTTAAGGGTAATCAGTTTAGTTTTTCATGAAAGTTGGCAGATAGGTTAGCATTCCTGTTCAATCTGCTAATGTAATGTATGTTTGCTCTTGTGCCGAAAATTAGAAATATTTTCGGTTTTGATTATATGACCCGAGCCAAACAACCTTCCCTAATCATAGTGCAAAAAAAAAGAAATGCAACCAACACAGTAATTCACAAATCACACAGGATACGTAAAAAAAATAAAAAATTAAGGGTAGTCACTATAGTTTTTCATGACAGTTGGCAGATAGGTTAGCATTCCTGTTCAATCTGCTAATGTAATGTACGTTTGCTGTTTTGCTGAAAATTTGAAGCATTACCAATTCTGATTATTTGACTCGAGACAAACAACCTTCCCTAATCATAGTGCAAAAAAGAAATGCAACCAACACAAAAAATCAACAGTAATTCACAAATCACAGAGGATACGTAAAAAAATAAACATTTAAGGGTAATCAGTTTAGTTTTTCATGAAAGTTGGCAGATAGGTTAGCATTCCTGTTCAATCTGCTAATGTAATGTATGTTTGCTCTTGTGCTGAAAATTTGAAGTATTTCCAATTCTGATTATCTGACTCGAGAGAAACAACCTTCCCTAATCATAGTGCAAAAAAAAGAAATGCAACCAACACAAAAAATCAACACAGTAATTCACAAATCACACATGATACGTAAAAAAATAAACACAATTAAGGGTAGTCACTATAGTTTTTCATGAAAGTTGGCAGACTGGTTAGCATTCCTGTTTAATCTGCTAAGGTAATGTATGTTTGCGCTTGTGCTGAAAATTTGACACATTTCCAATTCTGATTATATGACCCGAGCCAAACAACCTTCCCTAATCATAGTGCAAAAAAAATTAAAAAAAAGAAATGCAACCAACACAAAAAATCAACACAGTAATTCACAAATCACACAGGATACGTAAAAAAATAAACATTTAAGGGTAATCAGTTTAGTTTTTCATGAAAGTTGGCAGATAGGTTAGCATTCCTGTTCAATCTGCTAATGTAATGTATGTTTGCTCTTGTGCTGAAAATTAGAAGTATTTCCGATTCTGATTATTTGACTCGAGACAAACAACCTTCCCTAATCATAGTGCAAAAAAAAGAAATGCAACCAACACAAAAAATCAACACAGTAATTCACAAATCACACAGGATACGTAAAAAAAATAAAAAATTAAGGGTAGTCACTATAGTTTTTCATGAAAGTTGGCAGATAGGTTAGCATTCCTGTTCAATCTGCTAATGTAATGTACGTTTGCTGTTTTGCTGAAAATTTGAAGTATTACCGATTCTGATTATTTGACTCGAGACAAACAACCTTCCCTAGTCATAGTGCAAAAAAAAAAAAAGAAAAGCAACCAACACAAAAAACCAACACAGTAATTCACAAATCACACAGGATACGTAAAAAAATAAACATTTAAGGGTAATCAGTTTAGTTTTTCATGAAAGTTGGCAGATAGATTAGCATTCCTGTTCAATCTGCTAATGTAATGTATGTTTGCTCTTGTGCCGAAAATTAGAAGTATTTCCAATTCTGATTATCTGACTCGAGACAAACAACCTTCCCTAATCATAGTGCAAAAAAAAGAAATGCAACCAACACAGTAATTCACAAATCACACAGGATACGTAAAAAAAATAAAAAATAAGGGTAGTCACTATAGTTGTTCATGAAAGTTGGCAGATAGGTTAGCATTCCTGTTCAATCTGCTAATGTAATGTACGTTTGCTGTTTTGCTGAAAATTTGAAGTATTACCGATTCTGATTATTTGACTCGAGACAAACAACCTTCCCTAGTCATAGTGCAAAAAAAAAAAAAAAAGAAATGCAACCAACACAAAAAATCAACACAGTAATTCACAAATCACAGAGGATACGTAAAAAAATAAACATTTAAGGGTAATCAGTTTAGTTTTTCATGAAAGTTGGCAGATAGGTTAGCATTCCTGTTCAATCTGCTAATGTCATGTATGTTTGCTCTTGTGCCGAAAATTAGAAATATTTTCGGTTTTTATTATATGACCCGAGCCAAACAACCTTCCCTAATCATGGTGCGAAAAAAATGCAACCAACACAAAAAAATCAACACAGTAAGTCACAAATCACAAATGATACGTAAAAAAAATGAAAATTTAAAGGTAGTCAGTATAGTTTTTTTTAACGAATGTTGGCAGAACGTTCAACGATCCTGTTATGTCTACTTGTAATGTATGTTTGCTCTTGTGTTGAAAATTTGACATGTTTTCTATTGCCAAACAACCTCCCATAATCATGGTGCAAAAAAAAAATGCAACCAACACAAAAAAATCAAAACAGTAAGTTACAAATCACACAGGATATGTAAAAAAAATTCAAATTTAAGGGTAATCAGTATAATTTTTCATGAAAATTGGCAGACCGTTTAGCGATCCCGTTCTGTCTACTTTTAATGTATGTTTACTCTTGTGACGAAAATTAAAAGTATTTCCGGTTTTGATTATATGACCCGAGCCAAACAGCCTTCCCTAATCATGGTGCAAAAAAAAAATTCAACCAACACAAAAAAATCCACACATTAAGTCACAAATCACACAGGATACGTAAAAAAAAAAAATAATTTAAGGGAAGTCGGTATAGTTTTTAATGAAAGTTGGCAAAACGTTCAACGATCGTGTTCTGTCTACTTGTAATGTATGTTTTCTCCTGTGTTTTCTACTGACAAACAACCTCCCCTAATAATGGTCCCAAAAAAATGCAACTAACACAAGAAAATCAAAACAGTAAGTTACAAATCACACAGGATACGTAAAAAAAAAAAAATTTAAGGGTAATCAGTATAGTTTTTCATGAAAATTGGCAGAACTTTTAGCGATCCTGTTCTGTCTACTTGTAATGTAAGTTTACTCTTGTGGCAAAAATTGCAAGCATTTCCGATTTTTGTTATATGACCCAAGCCAAACAACCTTCCCTAATCATGGTGCAAAAGAAAAAATGCAACCAACACAAAAAAATCAACACAGTAAGTCACAAATTACACAGAATAAGTAAAAACATTTTTTAAAGGGTAGTCAGTACAGTTTTTAATGAAAGTTGAAAGAATGTTCAACGATCCTGTTCTGTGTACTATTGCCAGACAACCATCCCTAATCATGGTGCAAAAAAAAAAAAATGCAACCAACACAAAAAAATCAAAACAGTAAGTCACAAATCACACAGGATACGTAAATTTTTTTTTTAATTTAAGGGTAATCAGTATAATTTTTCATGAAAATTGGCAGACCATTTAACAATCATTTTCTGTCTACTTGTAATGTATGTTTTCTCTTGTGCTGAAAATCAGAAGTATTTCCGATTTTGACTTTTTGACCCGAGCCAAACAACCTTCCCTAATCATGGAGCAAAAATAAAAATGCAACCAACACAAAAAACTCAACACATTAAGTCACAAATCACACAGGATACGTAAAAAAAATAAAATTTAAGGGTAACCAGTGTAATTTTTCATGAATATTGGCAGACCATCTAGCAATCCCGTTCTGCCTAATTTTAATGTTTGTTTACTCTTTTGCCAAAAAGCAAGAGTTTTTCCGGTTTTTATTATATGACCCAAGCCAAACAACCTTCCCTAATCATGGTGCAAAAAAAAAAAAAATTCAACCAACACAAAAAAATCAACACAGTAAGTCACAAATCACACAACCTGAACTTTGTTTATTAAAAAAAAAAAACGCCCAAGCACCATAAGAAATGTAAAACGACACCCATTTAAGTCCGTCACAATGCATGATGGGAAAAGTGCCAAACACTCCATGTTTGTCCTGATGTTTCTGATCGATTACAAACCCCTTGAGAAAGTCCTTGACCAGCACGTCTTCAACAAGTCGCCTCTCACTGGCCTCCATGTTTCCCTGGAATGGAAGCACAGAAACGAGTCAAGAGGCCCTTTTCATTTTCCTCCCTCAATAAATAGATATATATATATTTTTTTTCCCTCTCCTCGTTTTTTTCGCAGGCTTCAGAAATGTTCCAGTGGAGCGGCGGCCTCATTATCTTCCTCTCCTTTTGTCCCACCTGGGCGAGAAGAGCACAATGTGCATCCGTGCAGGACGCCCGAAGACGCCTCCTGATGGAGGAAGAGGCCGCCAACCTGACCGCCGCCCACACGCCAAGTAAGCAGGAAGTAAGATGCAAATATTTGACGGGTACTGATTCATGCCAAGGGCTACCAGTTTGATACACACTTCAATACATTGCCAGGAATAGCCAATTTGCTCGATTTACCTTTAATAAATAAATCCATATATACATATATAATAATAAATGAGTATTTCTGTCCGTTATTACGTCGTACTATTTTTTTCCTTTTACGGAAGGTTTTTTGTAGAGAATAAATGATGAAAAAACACTTAATTGAACGGAGAAAACTGGAAAAAAATGAAAATAAAATGTTGAAACATAGTTTATCTTCAATTTTCCATCCATTTTCCACCGCTTATTCCCTTTTGGGATGGCGGGGGGGCGCTGGCGCCTATCTCAGCTAAAATCGGGCGGAAGGCAGGGTACACCCTGGACAAGTCGCCACCTTGTCTTCAATTTTGACTCTTTAAAATTCAAAATTCAACCGGAAAAAAGGGAAGAGAAAAACTAGCTAATTCGAATCTTTTTGAAAAACTTTTAAAAAATATATATATGGAACATCATTAGTCATTTTTCCTGATCAAAAATGTCCAAAGAAATTCAAAAGGCTTTGAAATAAGATTTTAATTAGATTTTACAGATTTTCTGGATTTGCCAGAATGATTTTTGAGGAATTTTAATCAAATATATATAATCAAATATTTTTCGTCGAAAAAACAGAAGCTAAAATGAAGAATGAAATTAAAATTGATTTATTATTCTTTACAATAAAAAATAAAAAAAATTACTTGAACATTGATTTAAATTGTCAGGAAAGAAGAGGAAGGAATTTAAAAGGTAAAAAGGTATTAAAAATCCTAAAATCATTTTTAAGGTTGTATTTTTTCTCTAAAATTATCTTCCTGAAAGTTTTAAGAAGCAAAGTAAAAAAAAAAAAAATGTATTTAAACAAGTGAAGCCCAAGTCTTTAAAATATTTTCTTGGATTTTTAAATTCTATTTGAGTTTTGTCTCTCTTCGAATTAAAAATGTCGAGCAAAGCGAGACCAACTTCCTTGTAAATAAATAAAAATAACTGGAAAAAAATGAAAAAAAAAATTTGAAACATAATTTATCTTTAATTTTGACTCTTTAAAATTCAAAAGTCAACCGAAAAAATGAAGAGAAAAACTAGCTAATTTGAATCTTTTGGAAAAATTTTAAAAAGTAATTTATGGAACATCATTAATAATTTTTCCTGATTAAGATTAATTTTAGAATTTTGACGAAATGTTTGAAATAGGTTAAAATCCAATCTGCACTTTGTTAGAATATATAACAAATTGGACCAAGCTATATTTCTAACAAAGACAAATCATTATTTCTTCTAGATTTTCCAGAGTAAAAATTTCAAAAGAAATTCAAAAGGCTTTGAAATAAGATTTTAATTTGATTCTACAGATTTTCTGGATTTGCCAGAATAATTTTTGAGGAATTTTAATCATAATAAGTTTGAAGAAATATTCCACAAATATTTTTCGTCGACAAAACAGAAGCTAAAATGAAGAATGAAATTAAAATGTATTTATTATTCTTTACAATAAAAAATAAAAAAACTTACTTGAACATTGATTTAAATTGTCAGGAAAGAAGAGGAAGGAATTTAAAAGGTAAAAAGGTATTAAAAAATCCTAAAATCATTTTTAAGGTTGTATTTTGTCTCTAAAATTGTCTTTCTGAAAGTTTTAAGAAGCAAAGTAAAAAAAAAAAAAAAATGAATTTATTTAAAAAAGTGAAGACCAAGTCGTTAAAATATTTTCTTGGATTTTTAAATTTTATTTGAGTTTTGTCTCTCTTAGAATTAAAAATGTCCAGCAAAGCGAGACCAACTTCCTTGTAAGTAAATAAAAATAACTGGAAAAAAATGAAAATAAAATTTTGAAACATAGTTTATCTTCAATTTTGACTCTTTAAAATTCAAAACTCAACCGAAAAAAAGAAGGGAAAAACTAGCTAATTTGAATCTTTTGGAAAAAATTAAAAAAATATTTATGGAACATCATTGGTAATTTTTCCTGATCAAGATTAATTTTAGAATTTTAATGAAATGTTTTAAATAGGTTAAAATCCAATCTGCACTTTGTTAAAAATATATAACAAATTGGACCAAGTTATATTTCTAACAAAGACAAATCATTATTTCTTCTAGATTTTCCAGAACAAAAATTTCAGAAGAAATTCTTTGAAATAAGATTTTAATTTGATTCTACGGATTTTCTGGATTCGCCAGAATATTTTTTGAGGAATTTTAATCATAATAAGTTTGAAGAAATATTCCACAAATATTTTTCGTCGACAAAACAGAAGCTAAAATGAATAATGAAATTAAAATTGATTTATTATTATTTACAATAAAAAAAAATTAAAAAATACTTGAACATTGATTTAAAATTGTCAGGAAAGAAGAGGAAGGAATTTAAAAGGTAAAAAGGTATTAAAAATCCTAAAATCATTTTTAAGGTTGTATTTTTTCTCTAAAATTATCTTTCTGAAAGTTTTAAGAAGCAAAGTGAAAAAAAAAATGAATTTATTTAAACAAGTGAAGACCAAGTCTTTCAAATATTTTCTTGGATTTTTAAATTCTATTTGAGTTTTGTTTCTCTTAGAATCAAAAATGTCGAGCAAAGCGAGACCAACTTCCTTGTAAATAAATAAAAATAACTGGAAAAAAAAAGAAAAAAAAAATATGAAACATAGTTTATCTTCAATTTTGACTCTTTAAAATTCAAAAGTCAACCGAAAAAATGAAGAGAAAAACTAGCTAATTCGAATCTTTTTGAAAAAATTAAAAAAATTATTTATGAAACATCATTAGTCATTTTTCCTGATCAAGATTAATTTTAGAATTTTAATGACATGTTTTAAATAGGTTAAAATCCAATCTGCACTTTGTTAGAATATATAACAAATTGGACTAAGCTAAGGAATTTTAATCATAATAAGTTTGAAGAAATATTCCACAAATATTTTTCGTCGAAAAAACAGAAGCTAAAATGAAGAATGAAATTAAAATTGATTTATTATTCTTTACAATAAAAAAAATAAAATTACTTGAACATTGATTTAAAATTGTCAGGAAAGAAAAGGAAGGAATTTAAAAGGTAAAAAGGTATTAAAAAATACTAAAATCATTTTTAAGGTTGTATTTTTTCTCTAAAATTGTCTTTCTGAAAGTTTTAAGAAGCAAAGTAAAAAAAAAAAATGAATTTATTTAAACAAGTGAAGACCAAGTCTTTCAAATATTTTCTTGGATTTTCAAATTCTATTTAAGTTTTGTCTCTCTTAGAATTAAAAATGTCGAGCAAAGCGAGACCAACTTCCTTGTAAATAAATAAAAATAACTGGAAAAAAATGAAAATACAATTTTGAAACATAGTTTATCTTCAATTTTGACTCTTTAAAATTCAAAAGTCAGCCAAAAAATTAAGAGAAAAACTAGCTAATTTGAATCTTTTTGAAAAAATTAAAAAAATTATTTATGGAACATCATTAATAATTTTTCCTGATCAAGATCGATTTTAGAATTTTGACGAAATGTTTTAAATAGGTTAAAATCCAATCTGCACTTTGTTAGAATATATAACAAATTGGACCAAGCTATATTTCTAACAAAGACAAATCATTATTTCTTTTAGATTTTCCAGAACAAAAATTTCAGAAGAAATTCTTTGAAATAAGATTTTAATTTGATTCTACAGATTTTCTGGATTTGCCAGAATAATTTTTGAGGAATTTTAATTATAATAAGTTTGAAAAAATATTCCACAAATATTTTTCGTCGACAAAACAGAAGCTAAAATGAAGAATGAAATTAAAATTGATTTATTATTCTTTACAATAAAAAAAAAAAAAAAACTTACTTGAACATTGATTTAAATTGTCAGGAAAGAAGAGGAAGTAATTTAAAAGTTAAAAAGGTATTAAAAATCCTAAAATCATTTTTAAGGTTGTTTTTTTCTCTAAAATTGTCTTTCTGAAAGTTTTAAGAAGCAAAGTGAAAAAAATAAGTTAATTTATTTAAACAAGTGAAGACCAAGTCTTTAAAATATTTTCTTGGATTTTTAAATTCTATTTGAGTTTTGTCTCTCTTAGAATTAAAAATGTCGTGCAAAGCGAGACCAACTTCCTTGTAAATAAATACAAATTAAAAAAAATAGAGGCAGCTCACTGGTAAGTGCTGCTATTTGAGCTATTTCCTTGAATAGCCGCCAAGACGCTAATTAGTTTAAAACCTATTCTCAAAATTCTATTCTCCTGCGCTTATTCAAGGCATGCGGTAAAAAAATTTGAGTGTGATGTAAGGATACCATCATGAAAAGCACATTTAATTAAAAAATGTTTTATTATGGTTATTATTTTCAGCACCGAAGGCTTGGAATAACCAACAATCCAATATTCAACTTCAACCCCTTGTTACATTAAATGAGTTAAAAGCTTCTGTGAAAGATTGCAGTCTACCTTGTCATATGAGCAAGTTTTAATGTTGTAAATGTGATGTTTTATGTGTTGTTCTACAGTTTTTATTGTAACCTTGCTGCTGCCCTCATGACCAGGTCTCCCTCGGAAAAGAGCTCTTTGATCTCAATGGGATTTTACCTGGTCATAAAGGCTATGAAAAATGGTCTTAGCATTACTTAGAAATGAAATCCATGCCAGCTCCTTCTGATCGAAAGTATCGATAACTTCTTGGAAAAGTATTCCTTATCTTTCTTCAGTTTTAAAAAAGTCTCTCAGAAAACGGCTGCTATCAGTTAGCTCGGGTGTTGGCGACTTCCCCTCTCGTTCTGCTCCGTTGGGCGATCTCTTTACCCCAGGACCACCAAGGAAGGACATGGCTTGAGCAGTTTTGACTTTGTTTATTTTTCAATAAAACCTCAGTCCAGGTCGCTCTTCCGCTCGCTCGCCGGTATCTTGGGCACTGCTGCTACAGCTAGCAGCTACAGCTAGGAGCTACAGCTAGCAGCTACAGCTAGGAGCTACAGCTAGGAGCTACAGCTAGCAGCTACAGCTAGCAGCTACAGCTAGCAGCTACAGCTAGCGTGACCCTGCCTGTCTGTCGGACAGTCGACTCCACAGGTGGTACCGGTATATTAATAAAACATAGCTGCTTACTGTTCTTTTTAGCATAGCGGTATTCAATAGCTTGTTTCCTGTCTTCTCCGTATTGCTTTTGTGTTATTTCTCCTCCATCCATCAGTTCCAACTAGGCACACCTGCGACTACTCACTGCTCGGCTCTATTTAAGTTCACCACAGTCAGCTGCTCCTCGCCGGTTAATGACTCCTGTGCCTTTCAATCAATCAATCAATCAATGTTTATTTATATAGGCCCAAATCACAAATGTCTCAAAGGGCTGCACAAATCATTACGACTACGACATCCTCGGAAGAACCCACAAAAGGGCAAGGAAAACTCACACCCAGTGGGCAGGGAGAATTCACATCCAGTGGGACGCCAGTGACAATGCTGACTATGAGAAACCTTGGAGAGGACCTCAGATGTGGGCAACCCCCCCTCTAGGGGACCGAAAGCAATGGATGTCGAGCGGGTCTAACATGATACTGTGAAAGTTCAATCCATAGTGGCTCCAACACAGCCGCGAGAGTTCAGTTCAAAGCGGATCCAAGACCGCAGCGAGAGTCCCGTCCACAGGAAACCATCTCAAGCGGAGGCGGATCAGCAGCGTAGAGATGTCCCCAACCGATACACAGGCGAGCGGTCCATCCTGGGTCTCGACTCTGGACAGCCAGTACTTCATCCATGGTCATCAGACCGGACCCCCTCCTCAAGGGAGGGGGGGACATAGGAGAAAGAAAAGAAGCGGCAGATCAACTGGTCTAAAAAGGAGGTCTATTTAAAGGCTCGAGTATACAGATGAGTTTTAAGGTGAGACTTAAATGCTTCTACTGAGGTAGCATCTCGAACTGTTACCGGGAGGGCATTCCAGAGTACTGGAGCCCGAACGGAAAACGCTCTATAGCCCGCAGACTTTTTTTGGGCTCTAGGAATCACTAATAAGCCGGAGTCTTTTGAAGGCAGATTTCTTGCCGGGACATATGGTACAATACAATCGGCAAGATAGGATGGAGCTAGACCGTGTAGTATTTTATACGTAAGTAGTAAAACCTTAAAGTCACATCTTAAGTGCACAGGAAGCCAGTGCAGGTGAGCCAGTACAGGTATATATGTATGTATATATGTATATAAAGGTATATACAGTATAGGTATATATGTATGTATATATGTATATAAAGGTATATACAGTATAAGTATATATGTATGTATATATGTATATAAAGGTATATACAGTATAGGTATATATGTATGTATATATGTATATAAAGGTATATACAGTATAGGTATATATGTATGTATATATGTATATAAAGGTATATACAGTATAGGTATATATGTATGTATATATGTATATAAAGGTATATACAGTACAGGTATATATGTATGTATATATGTATATAAAGGTATATACAGTACAGGTATACATGTATGTATATATGTATATAAAGGTATATACAGTATAGGTATATATGTATGTATATATGTATATAAAGGTATATACAGTATAGGTATATATGTATGTATATATGTATATAAAGGTATATACAGTACAGGTATATATGTATATAAAGGTATATACAGTATAGGTATATATGTATGTATATATGTATATAAAGGTATATACAGTATAGGTATATATGTATGTATATATGTATATAAAGGTATATACAGTATAAGTATATATGTATGTATATATGTATATAAAGGTATATACAGTATAGGTATATATGTATGTATATATGTATATAAAGGTATATACAGTATAGGTATATATGTATGTATATATGTATATAAAGGTATATACAGTATAGGTATATATGTATGTATATATGTATATAAAGGTATATACAGTACAGGTATACATGTATGTATATATGTATATAAAGGTATATACAGTATAGGTATATATGTATGTATATATGTATATAAAGGTATATACAGTATAGGTATATATGTATGTATATATGTATATAAAGGTATATACAGTACAGGTATATATGTATATAAAGGTATATACAGTATAGGTATATATGTATGTATATATGTATATAAAGGTATATACAGTATAGGTATATATGTATGTATATATGTATATAAAGGTATACACAGTATAGGTATATATGTATGTATATATGTATATAAAGGTATATACAGTATAGGCGTAATGTGATCAAACTTTCTTGTTCTTGTCTTGCTTACATACCAATTCGTGTTTTGACACGCTCTAATAAAATATTAGTGCTTTCCATGCCCGCATGCTCAACTCGCATCCAACCAACTCGGTACGTTCCTTCTCCTTTCTTATCACCAGTCCTTACATCCGGTGTTTTTGTTCCCCTAGTTCCCCAGTAAGCGAGAGAAGTTTTTGTTGAACCTGTTGCTGACCATCGAGAGTCCTCCTTCAGTTTAGTCCCCTTTCCATGGTGTGCGCTTTTGCCCCATCGGCTTGAGTTATCCTTTTGAACTTATTAAAGACAATCTTCTTTTGTGATTCAACTCCGCCTCCCGTCTCTGCATCTTGAGAATCCGATCCTTACTCAAGACCTAACAGAATAGCTCTTAATCTTCTTCCCTTTATGCGATTTCAAATTGTTGAAATAAGCCTCCTCCATTTTGAAAATGATGACAGCCGATTGTATTGTACCATATGTCCCGGCAAGAAATCTGCGTTCAAAGGACTCCGGCTTATTAGTGATTCCCAAAGCCCAAAAAAAGTCTGCGGGCTATAGAGCTTTTTCATTTCGGGTTCCAGTACTCTGGAATGCCCTCCCGGTAACAGTTTGAGATGCTACCTCAGTAGAAGCATTTAAGTCTCACCTTAAAACTCATTTGTATACTCAAGCCTTTAAATAGACTCCCTCTTTAGACCAGTTGATCTGCCGTTTCTTTTCTTTTTCTCCTATGTCCCACTCTCCCTTGTGGAGGGGGTCCGGTCCGATCCGGTGGCCATGTACTGCTCGCCTGTGTATCGGCTGGGGACATCTCTGCGCTGCTGATCCGCCTCCGCTTGGGATGGTTTCCTGCTGGCTCCGCTGTGTTGGATCCGCTTTGGACTGGACTCTCGCGACTGTGTTGGATCCATTGTGGATTGAACTTTCACAGTATCATGTTAGACCCACTCGACATCCATTGCTTTCCTCCTCTCCAAGGTTCTCATAGTCATCATTGTCACCGACGTCCCACTGGGTGTGAGTTTTTCCTTGCCCTTATGTGGGCCTACCGAGGATGTTGTAGTGGTTTGTGCAGCCCTTTGAGACACTAGTGATTTAGGGCTATATAAGTAAACATTGATTGATTGATTGATCGATAATAGTAAGCATAAGCTAATTATTTTGCGAAGCGAGTTTGACCCGGCAGTAATTAAAGGCAGGCGCATACTACATGACCGGCGGCGATTCAAGGAAATACTGTATTTTTAGAACAGGCCAGCTGTTCATACCTTTTATTCTGTTCTGTTCATAACTTTTATGGACAGAATTTCTAGGCGCAGTCAAGGCGTTGAGGGGTTCCGGTTTGGTGACCGCAGGATTAGGTCTCTGCTTTTTGCAGATGATGTGGTCCTGATGGCTTCATCTGGCCGGGATCTTCAGCTCTCACCGGATCGGTTCGCAGCCGAGTGTGAGGCGACCGGAATGAGAATCAGCACCTCCAAGTCCGGGTCCGTGGTTCTCGCCCGGAAAAGGGTGGAGTGCCATCTCCGGGTTGGGGAGGAGACCCTGCCCCAAGTGGAGGAGTTCAAGTACCTAGGAGTCTTGCTCACGAGTGAGGGAAGAGTGGATCGTGAGATCGACAGGCGGATCGGTGCGGCGTCTTCAGTAATGCGGACGTTGTACCGATCCGTTGTGGTAAAGAAGGAGCTGAGCCGGAAGGCAAAGCTCTCAATTTACCGGTCGATCTACGTTCCCATCCTCACCTATGGTCATGAGCTTTGGGTCATGACCGAAAGGATAAGATCACGGGTACAAGCGGCCCAAATGAGTTTGGGTCTCTCCCTTAGAGATAGGGTGAGAAGCTCTGCCATCCGGGAGGAACTCAAAGTAAAGCCGCTGCTCCTCCACATGGAGAGGAGCCAGATGAGGTGGTTCGGGCATCTGGTCAGGATGCCACCCGAACGCCTCCCTAGGGAGGTGTTTAGGGAACGTCCAATCGGTAGGAGGCCACGGGGAAGACCCAGGACACGTTGGGAAGACTATGTCTCCCGGCTGGCCTGGGAACGCCTCGGGATCCCCCGGGAAGAGCTAGACGAAGTGGCTGGGGGGAGGGAAGTCTGGGTTTCCCTGCTTAGGCTGTTGCCTTCGCGACCCGACCTCGGATAAGCGGAAGATGATGGATGGAGGCCAGCGGGCGACTCACCTGGTCCTTACGGGCTACCTGGTCGCGTTGGTCACCCCTGGCGTAGAACTTTGAGCTCAATAACACAAAGTTTACAAGAATCCGGTTGATTGTACAATGACAGTTTTATGTCTGTCGTCCAAGGTCTGTCCAATGAAGACCACAGCCCTAAGTCCATGGAGTGGTCCTATTTGCTGGCCGGACTGGGCACGGCCCTCGCTCTTTCGCTCGTCATCGTGACCACCGTCAAGTTCCACGTCTTCCGCCGCTTCCTGGCGAGCTACAGGCACTCGCTGCTCCAGGAGGCCGACGGGGTCAGCCAGTACGGCCAGGAAGGGGCGCCCTTCCCGAGCAGCGTGTCGGGCGGGATCGGAGTTCTGAGGGGGATGCCGGAGGAGGATGACGACGGCTTCATGGAAGACAACTACATCCAGACCGGGGACAGAGAGCGGGCGCAGAGGGAAGAGAAGGAGGGGTACGGGATGGAGGACAGTGATGAGGATCTGCAGTTCACCATAGGGTGACATGGATGAGCAACCATCAGTAATCATCAGTTCATGGAAATCAAACCACAGGGAGAGTAGTTTGAGAACATCCATGGACATACTGTCCAGTCATTCAGGTCTTTGTAGTCTCAGGACCTTTAATCGATAAAACTGGACTGTTTGGTTCGTCTTAGAAGAACTTTCACCTCTCATCCGAGTAGGCGTCATCAAGTCATGAACGTAGACTTATATTGGTCAGATCTCGTCTTCGACTTAGACTAAAAGTAAGTTCAAGACTAGATCTTAGACTAAAAGTAAGTCTAAGACTACATGAGACCAATTTAGGTCTAAGACTAGATCTGACCAATCTAAGTTTGAGACCATTCCAGGTCTCATACTACATCTGACCAATCTAAGTCTCAGATTCGATGTGACCAATCTGAGACTAGATCTGACCAATCTAAGTTTGAGACTACATGTGACCATTCTAAGTCTAAGACTGGATGTGACCAATCTAAGACTAGATGTGACCAATCTAAGTTTAAGACTAACTCTGACCAATCTAAGTTTCAGACAACATCTGACCATTGTAAGTCTAAGACTGGATGTGACCAATCAAAGTCTAAGACTTGACATGACCAATCTAAGTCTAAGTCTAGATGTGACCAATCAAAGTCAAAGAGTATATCTGACCAATCTTAGTCAAAAACTAGATCTGACCAATCTAAGTTTGAGACTAGATCTGACCATTCTAAGTTTCATAATACATCTGACCAATCTAAGTCTTAGAATAGATGTGACCAATCTAAGACTAGATCTGACCAATCTAAGTTTGAGACTACATCTGCCCATTGTAAGTCTAAGACTAGATGTGACCAATCTAAGTCTAAGACTAGACATGACCAATCTAAGTCTAAGAATATATCTGACCAATATTAGTCAAAAACTAGATCTGACAGATATAAGTTTGAGACTAGATCTGACCATTCTAAGTTTCATACTACATCTGACCAATCTAAGTCTCAGAATAGATGTGACCAATCTAAAACTAGATCTGACCAATCTAAGTTTGAGACTACATCTGACCATTCTAAGTCTAAGACTGGATGTGACCAATCTAAGACTAGATGTGACCAATCTAAGCTTACGACTAGCTCTGACAAATCTAAGTTTGAGACTACATCTGACCATTGTAAGTCTAAGACTAGATGTGACCAATCTAAGTCTAAGTCTTGACATGACCAAAGTAAGTGTAAGTCTAGATGTGAGCAAACTAAGTCTAAGAATATATCTGCCCAATCTAAGTCAAAGACTAGATCTGACCAATCTAAGCTTGAGACTAGATCTTACCATTCTAAGTCCCATTCTACATCCGACCAATCTAAGTCTCAGACTCGATGTGACCAATCTAAGACTAGATCCAACCAATCTAAGTTTGAGACTACATCTGACCATTCTAAGTCTAAGACTGGATGTGACCAATCCAAGACTAGATGTGACCAATCCAAGTTTAAGACTAGCTCTGACCAATCTAAGTTTGAGACTACATCTGACCATTTTAAGTCAAAGACTAGATGTGACCAACCTAAGTCTATGTCTAGACATGACCAAAGTAAGTGTAAGTCTAGATGTGACCAATCTAAGTCTAAGAATATATCTGACCAATCTAAGTCAAAGACTAGATCTGACTATTCTAAGTCTCATACTACATCTGACCAATCTAAGTCTCAGACTCGATGTGACCAATCTAAGACTAGGTCTGACCAATCTAAGTTTGAGACTACATCTGACCATTTCTAATTCTAAGACTAGATGTGACCAATCCAAGACTAGAGGTGACCAATCCAAGTTTAAGACTAGCTCTGACCAATCTAAGTTTGAGACTACATCTGACCATTGTAAGTCTAGGACTAGATGTGACAAATCTAAGTATAGGACTAGACACGACGAATCTTAGACTAAGTCTAGATGTGACCAATCAAAGTCAAAGAGTATATCTGACCAATCTATGTTTGAGACTACATCAGACCATTCTAAGTCAAAGACTGGATGTGACCAATCTAAGACTAGATGTGACCAATCTAAGACTAGATGTGACCAATCTAAGTTTGAGACTACATGTGACCATTCTAAGACTTGATGTGACCAATTTAAGACTAGGTGTGACCAATCTAAGTTTAAGACTAGCTCTGACCAATCTAAATTTGAGACTACATCTGACCATTGTAAGTCTAAGACTAGATGTGACCAATCTAAGTCTAGACTAGACATGGCCAATCTAAGTCTAAGTCTAGATGTGACCAATCTAAGTCTAAGAATATATCTGACCAATCTAAGTCAAAGACTAGATCTGACCAATCTAAGTTTGAGACTAGATCTGACCATTCTAAGTTTCATACTACATCTGACCATTCTAAGACTGGATGTGACCAATCTAAGACTAGATGTGACCATTGGTGCAAAATTTTGAGACTACATCTGACCATTGTAAGTCTTAGACTGGATGTGACCAATCAAAGTCTAAGACTAGACATGACCAATCTAAGTCTAAGTCTAGATGTGACCAATCAAAGTCTAAGACTAGACATGACCAATCTAAGTCTAAGTCTAGATGCGACCAATCAAAGTCTAAGAATATATCTGACCAATCTAAGTCAAAAACTAGATCTGACCAATCCAAGTTTGGGACTAGATCTGACCATTCTACGTTTCATAATACATCTGACCAATCTAAGTCTCAGAATAGATGTGACCAATCTAAGACTAGATCTGACCAATCTAAGTTTGAGACTAACTCTGACCAATCTAAGTTTGAGACTAAATCTGACCATTGTAAGTCTAAGACTAGATGTGACCAATCTAAGTCTAGACTATACATGACCAATCTAAGTCTAAGTCTCGATGTGACCAATCAAAGTCTAAGAGTATATCTGACCAATCTAACTCAAAGACTAGATCTGACCAATCTAGGTTTGGGACTAGATCTGACCATTCTAAGTCTCTTAGTACATCTGACCATTCTAAGTCTAAGACTGGATGTGACCAATCTAAGACTAGATGTGACCATTGGTGCACGATTTTGAGACTACATCTGACCATTGTAAGTACAAGACTGGATGTGACCAATCAAAGTCTAAGAGTATAGCTGACCAATCTAAGTCAAAGACTAGATCTGATCAAACTAAGTCTCAGACTACATCTGACCAATCTAATTTCAAAACTAGATCTGATCAATTTAAGACTCAGACTAGATGTGACCAATCAAAGTCTAAGAGTATAGCTGACCAGTCTAAGTCAAAGACTAGATCTGATCAAGCTAAGTCTAAGACTAGATCTGACCAATCTAATTTCAAGACTAGATCTGATCAATCTAAGACTCAGACTAGATGTGACCAACCAAAGTTTAAGAGTATATCTGACCAATCGAAGTCAAAGACTAGATCTGACCAATATAAACTTCAGACTAGTTGTGACCAATGTAAATCTAAGACTAGTTCTGGTCAATACAAGTCTCAGGCTAGAGCTGACCAATCTTAGTCTAAGACTTAATTCGACCGATCTAAGTCTAAGACTAAATTTGGCCAATCTAAGTCTATGATCATGAACTAAAGAAGTCTACTCAGATGAGAGACCAGACGTCCTCTAAGATGAACCAAGTAGTCCAGCTGTGATTGATTGACTGACATCTACTGTAAATAAACAGCGGTGTCTCCCACCAATAAAATATTGTGTAAAAGTTTGAATTTCAGAACTCAATTAAAGCCTCAGGATTGTTTGTTTTTGTTTTTGTTTTGCTGACCAGAGCATGAAGCAGACTTTTATGACAATGAACTTTGATAGAACTTGGTCCTGGTCCTGAACACAACCTTTGTAAACATAAAAACTCCCAAGCACCATAACACATTTAAAATGACACCCATTAAAATCCATTACAATGCATGATGGGAAAAATGCCAAAAACTATCTACTCTGATCCATTTTAGCTGCTTGATAGTTCTGATTGATCCAAAAACTTTAACGAGGTTGGAGTCCAACTTTTTTATACTCTTAATTACCAATTACAATAAATATTATATTAAATATCTTGTCAGACTTTATGTGACCAGTCTAGATCCAAGACTAGTCGTGAATAATCTAAGTCTAAGACTAGATATGAAAGATTTAAGTCTAAGACTAGAAAGACTAGATCCGACCAATCTAAGTATCAGACTAGACGGACCAATGTAAGTCTAAGCCTAGATCTGACCAATTTAAGTCTCAGACTGGTTTTGACCAATCTAAGTATTAGACTAGGCTGACCAATGTAAGTCTAAGACTAGATCTGACCAATTTAAGAATCAGAATGGATCTTACCAATCTAAGTCTAAGACTAGATATGACCAATATAAGTCTAAGACTGGATATGACCAATATAAGTCTAAGACTAGATCTGACCAATCTAAGTATCAGACTAAACTGACCAATGTAAGTCTAAGACTAGATTCTGACCAATTTAAGTCTCAGACAGGTTTTGACCAGTCTAAGTATCAGAGTAGACTGACCAATGTAACTCTAAGACTAGATCTGACCAATTTAAGTCTCAGACTGGTTTTGACCATCTAAGTATTAGACTAGGCTGACCAATGTAAGTCTAAGACTAGATCTGACCAATTTAAGTATCAGAATGGATCTTACCAATCTAAGTCTATGACTGGATATGACCAATATAAGTTTAAGACTAGATCTGACCAATTTAAGTATCAGACTAGACTGACCAATGTAAGTCTAAGATTAGATCTGACCAATCTAAGTCTCAGACTGGTTTTGACCAATCTATGTATTAGACTAGGCTGACCAATGTAAGTCTAAGACTAGATCTGACCAATTTAAGTCTCAGACTGGTTTTGACCAATCTAAGTATTAGACTAGACTGACCAATGTAAGTCTAAGACTAGATCTGACCAATTTAAGTCTCAGACTGGTTTTGACCAACCTAAGTATTATACTAGGCTGACCAATGTAAGTCTAAGACTAGATCTGACCAATTTAAGTATCAGAATGGATCTTACCAATCTAAGTCTAAGACTAGATATGACCAATATAAGTCTAAGACTAGATCTGACCAATCTAAGTATCAGACTAAACTGACCAATGTAAGTCTAAGACTAGATTCTGACCAATTTAAGTCTCAGACTGGTTTTGACCAATCTAAGTATTAGACTAGGCTGACCAATGTAAGTCTAAGACTAGATCTGACCAATTTAAGTCTCAGACTGGTTTTGACCAACCCAAGTATTAGACTAGGCTGACCAATGTAAGTCTAAGACTAGATCTGACCAATTTAAGAATCAGAATGGATCTTACCAATCTAAGTCTAAGACTAGATATGACCAATATAAGTCTAAGACTAGATCTGACCAATCTAAGTATCAGACTAAACTGACCAATGTAAGTCTAAGACTAGATTCTGACCAATTTAAGTCTCAGACTGGTTTTGACCAGTCTAAGTATTAGACTAGGCTGACCAATGTAAGTCTGAGACTAGATCTGATCAATTTAAGTCTCAGAATGGATCTTACCAATCTAAGTCTGGGACTAGCTTTGACCAATCTAAGTCAAAGACTGGATATGACCAACGTAAGTCTAAGACTAGATGTGACCAATTTAAGTCTCAGACTAGATCTGACAAATCTAAGACTATAGCTGACCAATCTAAGTCTAATAATAGATCTGAACAATCAAAGTCCAAGACTAGATATGACCAACTAAGTCTAAGACTAGAACTAACCAAGCTAAGTCTAAGAATTGATCTGACCAGTCTAGTCTAAGACTAGATATGACCAACTAAGTCTAAGACTAGATCTAAACAAGCTAAGTCTGATACATGATCTGACCAGTTTAGTCTAAGACTAGATGGAACCAATTTAAGTAAAAGAGTGGATCTGACCAATCTAAGTCTCACAGTAGAAGTGACCAATGTAAGTCTAAGTCTAGATCTGACCAATTTAAGTCTCAGACTAGAGCTGACAAATCTAAGACTATAGCTGACCAATCTAAGTCTAATAATAGATCTGAACAATCTAAGTCCAAGACTAGATATGACCAACTAAATCTAAGACTATACCTAACCAAGCTAAGTCTAAGACTTGATCCGACCAGTCTAGTCTAAGACTAGATGGGACCAATCTAAGTCTGGGGCTAGCTTTGACTGGATCTGACCAATAAAAATTTCAGACTGGATCTGACCAATTTAAGTCTAAGACTGACCAATATAAGTCTGAGACTAGATCTGACCAGTCTAAATCTAAGACTAGATATGACCAAGACTAAGACTATATCTAACCAAGCTAAGTGTAAGACTTGATCTGACCAGTCTAGTCTCAGACTAGATGGGACCAATCTAAGTCTGGGGCTAGCTTTGACCAATCTAAGTCTAAGACTCGTTTTGACCAATGTAAGTCTAAGACTAGATGTGACCAACTAAATTTAAGACTAGATATAACCAAGCTAAGTCTAAGACTTGATCTGACCAGTCTAGTCTCAGACTAGATGGGACCAATCTAAGTCTGGGACTAGCTTTGACCAATCTAAGTCTAAGACTCGATTTGACCAATGTAAGCCTAAGACTAGATGTGACCAATAAAAGTTTATCACAAGATGTGACCAATGTAAGTCAACGACTAGATCTGACAAAATTAAGTCAAAGACTAGATCTGACCAATCTAAATCTAAGACTAGATCTGACCAATCTAAATTCAAGACTAGATCTGACGAATCTAAGTCCAAGACTAGATATGACCAACTAAGTGTAAGACTAAATCTAATCAAGCTAAGTGTAAGACTTGATCTGACCAGTCTAGTCCAAGACTAGATGTGACCAATCTAAGTCTAAGACTGGATCTGACCGATATAAGTTTCAGACTGGATCTGACCAATCTATGTCTAAAACTAGATCTGGCCAATCTAAGTCTAAGACTAGATATGACCAACTAAGTCTTAGACTAGATCCAACCAAGCTAAGTCTAAGACTTGATCCGACCAGTCTAGTCTAAGACTTGATCTGACCACTGGAGTCTCAGACTAGATGGGACCAATCTAAGTCTAAGACCGGATCTGACCAACTTAAGTCTTACACTAGATGTGACCAATGTAAGTCTAAGACTAGATCTGACAATTTTAAGTTAAAGACTAGATATGACCAACTAAGTCTAAGAGTAGATATAACCAAGCTAAGTCTAAGACTTGATCTTACCAGTCTAGTCTAAGACTACATCTAACCAAGCCAAGACTAAGACTTGATCTGACCAGTCTAGTCTAAGACTAGATGGGACCAATCTAAGTCTAAGAGTGGATCTGACCAATCTAAGTCTCACAATAGATGTGACCAATGTAAGTCTGAGACTAGCTCTGACCAATCTAAGTCTAAGACTAGATACTACCAACTAAGTCTAAGACTAGATCCAACCAAGCTAAGTCTAAGACTTGATCCGACCAGTCTAGTGTAAGACTTGATCTGACCAGTCCAGTCTAAGACTAGATTGGACCAATCTAAGTCAAAGACGGGATCTGACCCATTTAAGTCTCACACTAGATGTGACCAATGTAAGTCTAAGACTATATCTGACAAATGTAAGTCAAAGACTAGATATGACCAACTAAGTCTAAGAGTAGATATAACCAAGCTAAGTCTAAGATTTGATCTTACCAGTCTAGTCTAAGACTAGATCTAACCAAGCTAAGTCTAAGACTTGATCTGACCAGTCTAGTCTAAGACTAGATGGGACCAATCTAAGTCTAAGAGTGGATCTGACCAATCTAAGTCTCGCAAGAGATGTGACCAATGTAAGTCTGAGACTAGCTCTGACCAATCTAAGTCTAAGACTAGATACTACCAACTAAGTCTAAGACTAGATCCAACCAGGCTAAGTCTAAGACTTGATCCGACCAGTCTAGTGTAAGATTTGATCTGACCAGTCCAGTCTAAGACTAGATGGGACCAATCTAAGTCAAAGACGGGATCTGACCCATTTAAGTCTCACACTAGATGTGACCAATGTAAGTCTAAGACTATATCTGACAAATGTAAGTCAAAGACTAGATATGACCAACTAAGTCTAAGAGTAGATATAACCAAGCTAAGTTTAAGACTTGATCTTACCAGTCTAGTCTAAGACTAGATCTAACCAAGCTAAGACTAAGACTTGATCTGACCAGTCTAGTCTAAGACTAGATGGGACCAATCTAAGTCTAAGAGTGGATCTGACCAATCTAAGTCTCACAATAGATGTGACCAATGTAAGTCTGAGACTAGCTCTGACCAATCTAAGTCTAAGACTAAATACTACCAACTAAGTCTAAGACTAGATCCAACCAAGCTAAATCTAAGACTTGATCTGACCAGTCTAAGACTAGATTGGACCAATCTAAGTCAAAGACGGGATCTGACCGATTTAAGTCTCACACTACATGTGACCAATGTAAGTCTAAGACTATATCTGACAAATGTAAGTCAAAGACTAGATATGACCAACTAAGTCTAAGAGTAGATATAACCAAGCTAAGTCTAAGACTTGATCTTACCAGTCTAGTCTAAGACCAGATCTAACCAAGCTAAGACTAAGACTTGATCTGACCAGTCTAGTCTAAGACTAGATGGGACCAATCTAAGTCTAAGAGTGGATCTGACCAATCTAAGTCTCACAATAGATGTGACCAATGTAAGTTTGAGACTAGCTCTGACCAATCTAAGTCTAAGACTAGATACTACCAACCAAGTCTAAGACTAGATCCAACCAAGCTAAATCTAAGACTTGATCTGACCAGTCTAGTGTAAGACTTGATCTGACCAGTTTAAGACTAGATTGGACCAATCTAAGTCAAAGACGGGATCTGACCAATTTAAGTCTCACACTAGATGTGACCAATGTAAGTCTAAGACTATATCTGACAAATGTAAGTCAAAGACTAGATATGACCAACTAAGTCTAAGAGTAGATATAACCAAGCTAAGTCTAAGATTTGATCTTACCAGTCTAGTCTAAGACTACATCTAACCAAGCTAAGTCTAAGACTTGATCTGACCAGTCTAGTCTAAGACTAGATGGGACCAATCTAAGTCTAAGAGTGGATCTGACCAATCTAAGTCTCACAATAGATGTGACCAATGTAAGTCTGAGACTAGCTCTGACCAATCTAAGTCTAAGACTAGATACTACCAACTAAGTCTAAGACTAGATCCAACCAAGCTAAATCTAAGACTTGATCTGACCAGTCTAAGACTAGATTGGACCAATCTAAGTCAAAGACGGGATCTGACCAATTTAAGTCTCACACTACATGTGACCAATGTAAGTCTAAGACTATATCTGACAAATGTAAGTCAAAGACTAGATATGACCAACTAAGTCTAAGAGTAGATATAACCAAGCTAAATTTAAGACTTGATCCTACTAGTCTAGTCCAAGACTAGATCTAACCAAGCTAAGTCTAAGACTTGATCTGACCAGTCTAGTCTAAGACTAGATGGGACCAATCTAAGTCTAAGAGTGGATCTGACCAATCTAAGTCTCACAATAGATGTGACCAATGTAAGTCTGAGACTAGCTCTGACCAATCTAAGTCTAAGACTAGATACTACCAACTAAGTCTAAGACTAGATCCTACCAAGCTAAATCTAACACTTGATCTGACCAGTCTAAGACTAGATTGGACCAATCTAAGTCAAAGACGGGATCTGACCAATTTAAGTCTCACACTAAATGTAAGTCTAAGACTATATCTGACAAATGTAAGTCAAAGACTAGATATGACCAACTAAGTCTAAGAGTAGATATAACCAAGCTAAATTTAAGACTTGATCTTACTAGTCTAGTCTAAGACTAGATCTAACCAAGCTAAGTCTAAGACTTGATCTGACCAGTCTAGTCTAAGACTAGATGGAACCAATCTAAGTCTAAGAGTGGATCCGACCAATCTAAGTCTCACAATAGATGTGACCAATGTAAGTCTGAGACTAGCTCTGACCAATCTAAGTCTAAGACTAGATCCAACCAAGCTAAGTCTAAGACATGATTCGACTAGTCTAGTGTAAGACTTGATCTGACCAGTCCAGTCTAAGACTAGATGGGACCAATCTAAGTCAAAGACGGGACCTGACCAATTTAAGTCTCACACTAGATGTGACCAATGTAAGTCTAAGACTAGATCCGACCAGTTTAAAGTCTCAGACTAAATCAGACCAATGTAGATCTAAAACTAGCTCAGACCAATGTAAGTCTAAGACTAGATCCGACTAATCTTAGTCTATGATCATGAACTGATGAGAGACTAAACGTCTTCCAAGACAAAATGACTCTCCTGAGAGTCATGATGACATCTACTGTAAATTAGGTTAGGTTTTTGTTTTGTTTTTTGCTGACAAAAGCGGGAAGCACAGGTTTTATGATACTGAACTTTTGTACAATGTTCCACATTTTATGAGCTACTCGACATGCCGGAGGTATTAAACCCTCTGGGGGGGGGGCGGAAAAACGATGGAATGACTAATCCAGGAGGATGATGTACTTGTTTACATGTGTAGATAACAGACTGCAGTTATTTCAAAACAGCAACGTTTATCTTTGAATGAAACTGGAAGAAACCCAGACTAATAATTGCGGTAGGCAGTTACGGTAGTGAAAATGATTGAATGATGAGCAACAGACAAACAACAGGACTAGTACTTTGTTGCACCACCTCAGCTTTTACAACACTTCCAGTCTCTGAGGACAAAGAGAACTCTTCTTCCATACAGATCCAACTTTCTCGGGTTTCTGTTGTCAGGGCAGCTTTGGTGGGAAAATAAACTTACACACACACGTCAAGTATGAACTTGTGGGGACCAACACACACCTATGTTTGACCACTGGTCATACACACTTCACACACCAAAGTCATGACGAATGAACTCCAGGGGACCATTTTTAAAAATGAAAAAAGTTCACAGATTGATCCCAATGATTTGGACCCATGAGGTCCGACATTTAAATCCGAGCTGGACCTCACCGTGTTTGATCCCACCACATTAAAAAACAAAACACACACGTCAAGTATGAACTTGTGGGGACCAACACACACCTATGTTTGACCACTGGTCATACACACTTCACACACCAAAGTCATGACGAATGAACTCCAGGGGACCATTTTTAAAAATGAAAAAAGTTCACAGATTGATCCCAATGATTTGGACCCGTGAGGTTCGACATTTAAACCCGAGCTGGACCCCACCGTGTTTGATCCCACCACATTAAAAAACAAAACACACACGTCAAGTATGAACTTGTGGGGACCAACACACACCTATGTTTGACCACTGGTCATACACACTTCACACACCAAAGTCATGACGAATGAACTCCAGGGGACCATTTTTAAGAAGGAAACTAGTCCACAGATTGATCTCAAATATTTGGACCCGTGAGGTTCGACATTTAAATCCGAACTGGACCCCACCGTATTTGATCCCACCACATTAAAAAACAAAAGACACACGTCAAGTATGAACTTGTGGGGACCAACACACACCTATGTTTGTCCACTGGTCATACACACTTCACACACCAAAGTCATGACAAATGAACTCCAGGGGACCATTTTTAAGAAGGAAACTAGTGCACAGATTGATCTAAAATATTTGGACCCGTGAGGTCCGACATTTAAATCCGAGCTGGACCCCACCGTGTTTGATCCCACCACATTAAAAAACAAAACACACACGTCAAGTATGAACTTGTGGGGACCAACACACACCTATGTTTGACCACTGGTCATACACACTACACACACCAAAGTCATGACAAATTAACTCCAGGGGACCATTTTTAAGAAGGAAACTAGTCCACAGATTGATCTCAAATATTTAGACCCGTGAGGTCCAACATTTAAATCCGAGCTGGACCCCACCGTGTTTGATCCCATCAGGTCAAAAAACAAAACACACACGTCAAGTATGAACTTGTGGGGACCAACACACACCAATGTTTGACCACTGGTCATACACACTTCACACACCAAAGTCATGACGAATGAACTCCAGGGGACCATTTTTAAAAAGGAAACTAGTCCACGGATTGATCCCAATGATTTGGACCCGTGAGGTCCGACATTTACATCCGAGCTGGACCCCACCGTGTTTGATCCCACCACGTTAAAAAACAAAACACACACAAACGTCAAGTATGAACTTGTGGGGACCAACACACACCAATGTTTGACCACTGGTCATACACACTACACACACCAAAGTCATGACAATTGAACTCCAGGGGACCATTTTTAAAAAGGAAAAAAGTCCACAGATTGATATCAATGATTTGGACCCGTGAGGTCGGATATTTAAATCCGAGCTGGACCCCACCGTGTTTGATCCCACCACGTTAAAAAACAAAACACATACACACGTCAAGTATGAACTTGTGGGGACCAACACACACCAATGTTTGACCACTGGTCATACACAATTCACACACCAAAGTCATGACAAATGAACTCCAGGGGACCATTTTTAAGAAGGAAACTAGTCCACGGATTGATCCCAATGATTTGGACCCGTGAGGTCCGACATTTAAATCCGAGCTGGACCCCACCGTGTTTGATCCCACCACGTTAAAAAACAAAACACACACGTCAAGTATGAACTTGTGGGGACCAACACACACCTATGTTTGACCACTGGTCATACACACTTCACACACCAAAGTCATGACAAATGAACTCCAGGGGACCATTTTTAAAAAGGAACGTAGTCCACAGATTGATCCCAATGATTTGGACCCGTGAGGTTCGACATTTAAATCCGAGCTGGACCCCACCGTGTTTGATCCCACCACATTAAAAAACAAAACACACACGTCAAGTATGAACTTGTGGGGACCAACACACACCTATGTTTGACCACTGGTCATACACACTTCACACACCAAAGTCATGACGAATGAACTCCAGGGGACCATTTTTAAAAATGAAAAAAGTGCACGGATTGATCTCAATGATTCGGACCCGTGAGGTCCGACATTTAAATCCGAGCTGGACCCCACCGTGTTTGATCCCACCACGTTAAAAAACTAAACACACACACAAGTCAAGTATGAACTTGTGGGGACCAACACACACCTATGTTTGACCACTGGTCATACACACTACACACACCAAAGTCATGACAAATGACCTCCAGGGGACCATTTTTAAGAAGGAATGTAGTCCACAGATTGATCCCAATGATTTGGACCCGTGAGGTCCGACATTTGAATCCGAGCTGGACCCCACCGTGTTTGATCCCACCACGTTAAAAAACAAAACACTCACAAACATCAAGTATGAACTTGTGGGGACCAACACACACCAATGTTTGACCACTGGTCATACACACTACACACACCAAAGTCATGACAATTGAACTCCAGGGGACCATTTTTAAGAAGGAAACTAGTCCACAGATTGATCTCAAATATTTGGACCCGTGAGGTCCGACATTTAAATCCGAGCTGGACCCCACCGTGTTTGATCCCACCACATTAAAAAACAAAACACACACGTCAAGTATGAACTTGTGGGGACCAACACACACCTATGTTTGACCACTGGTCATACACACTACACACACCAAAGTCATGACGAATGACCTCCAGGGGACCATTTTTTAAAATGAAAAAAGTGCACGGATAGATCTCAATAATTCGGACCTGTGATGTCCGGTATTTAAAACAGAGCTGGAACCCACTGTGTTTGATCCCACCACATTAAAAAACAAAACACACACGTCAAGTATGAACTTGTGGGGACCAACACACACCTATGTTTGACCACTGGTCATACACACTACACACACCAAAGTCATGACAAATGAACTCCAGGGGACCATTTTTAAGAAGGAAACTAGTCCACAGATTGATCTCAATGATTCGGACCAGTGAGGTCCGACATTTAAATCCGAGCTGGACCCCACCGTGTTTGATGCCACCACATTAAAAAACAAAACACACACGTCAAGTATGAACTTGTGGGGACCAACACACACCAATGTTTGACCACTGGTCATACACACTTCACACACCAAAGTCATGACAAATGAACTCCAGGGGACCATTTTTAAGAAGGAAACTAGTCCACAGATTGATATCAAATGTTTGGACCCGTGAGGTCCGACATTTAAATCCGAGCTGGACCCCACCGTGTTTGATCCCACCACGTTAAAAAACAAAACACACACACACGTCAAGTATGAACTTGTGGGGACCAACACACACCTATGTTTGACCACTGGTCATACAAACTTCACACACCAAAGTCATGACAAATGAACTCCAGGGGACCATTTTTAAAAAGGAAACTAGTCCACGGATTGATCCCAATGATTTGGACCCGTGAGGTCCGACATTTAAACCCGAACTGGACCCCAACATGTTTGATCCCACCACGTTAAAAAACAAAACACACACACACGTCAAGTATGAACTTGTGGGGACCAACACACACCAATGTTTGACCACTGGTCATACACACTTTACACACCAAAGTCATGACGAATGAACTCCAGGGGACCATTTTTAAGAAGGAAACTAGTCCACAGATTGATCTCAATGACTTGGACCCGTGAGGTCCGACATTTAAATCCGAGCTGGACCCCACCGTGTTTGATCCCACCACGTTAAAAAACAAAACACACACGTCAAGTATGAACTTGTGGGGACCAACACATACCTATGTTTGACCACTGGTCATACACACTACACACACCAAAGTCATGACGAATGAACTCCAGGGGACCATTTTTAAGAAGGAAACTAGTCCACGGATTGATCTCAAATATTTGGACCCGTGAGGTCCGACATTTAAATCCGAGCTGGACCCCACTGTGTTTGATCCCACCACGTTAAAAAACAAAACACACACGTCAAGTATGAACTTGTGGGGACCAACGCACACCTATGTTTGACCACTGGTCATACACACTACACACACCAAAGTCATGACAAATGAACTCCAGGGGACCATTTTTAAGAAGGAAACTAGTCCACAGATTGATCTCTAATATTTGGACCCGTGAGGTCCAACATTTAAATCCGAGCTGGACCCCAACGTGTTTGATCCCACCACATTAAAAAACAAAACACACACGTCAAGTATGAACTTGTGGGGACCAACACACACCTATGTTTGACCACTGGTCATACACACTACACACACCAAAGTCATGACAAATGAACTCCAGGGGACCATTTTTAAGAAGGAAACTAGTCCACGGATTGATCTCAAATATTTGGACCCGTGAGGTCCGACATTTAAATCCGAGCTGGACCCCACTGTGTTTGATCCCACCACGTTAAAAAACAAAACACACACGTCAAGTATGAACTTGTGGGGACCAACGCACACCAATGTTTGACCACTGGTCATACACACTACACACACCAAAGTCATGACAAATGAACTCCAGGGGACCATTTTTAAGAAGGAAACTAGTCCACAGATTGATCTCTAATATTTGGACCCGTGAGGTCCAACATTTAAATCCGAGCTGGACCCCAACGTGTTTGATCCCACCACATTAAAAAACAAAACACACACGTCAAGTATGAACTTGTGGGGACCAACACACACCATGTTTGACCACTGGTCATACACACTTCACACACCAAAGTCATGACGAATGAACTCCAGGGGACCATTTTTAAAAAGGAACGTAGTCCAGAGATTGATCCCAATGATTTGGACCCGTGAGGTTCGACATTTAAATCCGAGTTGGACCCCACTGTGTTTGATCCCACCACATTAAAAGACAAAACACACACAAACGTCAAGTATGAACTTGTGGGGACCAACACACACCTATGTTTGACCACTGGTCATACACACTTCACACACCAAAGTCATGACAAATGACCTCCAGGGGACCATTTTTAAAAAGGAATGTTGTCCACAGATTGATCCCAATGATTTGGACCCGTGAGGTCCAACATTTAAATCAGAGCTGGACCCCACCGTGTTTGATCCCACCACGTTAAAAAACAAAACACACACAAACGTCAAGTATGAACTTGTGGGGACCAACACACACCAATGTTTGACCACTGGTCATACACACTACACACACCAAAGTCATGACAAATGAACTCCGGGGGACCATTTTTAAGAAGAAAACAAGTCCACAGATTGATCCCAATGATTTGGACCCGTGAGGTCCAACATTTAAATCAGAGCTGGACCCCACCGTGTTTGATCCCACCACGTTAAAAAACAAAACACACACAAACGTCAAGTATGAACTTGTGGGGACCAACACACACCAATGTTTGACCACTGGTCATACACACTACACACACCAAAGTCATGACAAATGAACTCCGGGGGACCATTTTTAAGAAGAAAACAAGTCCACAGATTGATCCCAATGATTCGAACCCGTGAGGTCCGACATTTAAATCCGAGCTGGACCCCACCGTGTATGATCCCACCACATTAAAAAACAAAACACACACGTCAAGTATGAACTTGTGGGGACCAACACACACCTATGTTTGACCACTGGTCATACACACTTCACACACCAAAGTCATGACAAATGAACTCCAGGGGACCATTTTTAAGAAGGAAACTAGTCCACAGATTGATCTCAAATATTTGGACCCGTGAGGTCCGACATTTAAATCCGAGCTGGACCTCACCGTGTTTGATCCCCCCACATTAAAAAACTAAACACACACACAAGTCAAGTATGAACTTGTGGGGACCAACACACACCTATGTTTGACCACTGGTCATACACACTTCACACACCAAAGTCATGACGAATGAACTCC
Organism: Nerophis ophidion; assembly: GCF_033978795.1. Taxonomy (NCBI): domain Eukaryota; kingdom Metazoa; phylum Chordata; class Actinopteri; order Syngnathiformes; family Syngnathidae; genus Nerophis; species Nerophis ophidion. The sequence goes on along the minus strand of NC_084614.1, from coordinate 85,126,337 downwards.
AGGGGACCATTTTTAAGAACGAAACTAGTCCACAGATTGATCTCAAATATTTGGACCCGTGAGGTCCGACATTTAAATCCGAGCTGGACCCCAACGTGTTTGATCCCACCACGTTAAAAAACAAAACACACATAAACGTCAAGTATGAACTTGTGGGGACCAACACACACCTATGTTTGACCACTGGTCATACACACTACACACACCAAAGTCATGACAAATTAACTCCAGGGGACCATTTTTAAGAAGGAAACTAGTCCACAGATTGATCTCAAATATTTGGACCCGTGAGGTCCGACATTTAAATCCGAGCTGGACCCCACCGTGTTTGATCCCACCACGTTAAAAAACAAAACACACAAACGTCAAGTATGAACTTGTGGGGACCAACACACACCAATGTTTGACCACTGGTCATACACACTTCACACACCAAAGTCATGACAAATGAACTCCAGGGGACCATTTTTAAGAAGGAAACTAGTCCACAGATTGATCTCAAATATTTGGACCCGTGAGGTCCGACATTTAAATCCGAGCTGGACCCCACCGTGTTTGATCCCACCAGATTAAAAAACAAAACACACACGTCAAGTATGAACTTGTGGGGACCAACACACACCTATGTTTGACCACTGGTCATACACACTACACACACCAAAGTCATGACAAATTAACTCCAGGGGACCATTTTTAAGAAGGAAACTAATCCACAGATTGATCTCAAATATTTGGACCCGTGAGGTCCGACATTTAAATCCGAGCTGGACCCCACCGTGTTTGATCCCACCACATTAAAAAACAAAACACACACGTCAAGTATGAACTTGTGGGGACCAACACACACCTATGTTTGACCACTGGTCATACACACTACACACACCAAAGTCATGACGAATGAACTCCAGGGGGCCATTTTTAAAAAAGAATGTAGTCCACAGATTGATCCCAATGACTTGGACCCGTGAGGTCCGACATTTAAATCCGAGCTGGACCCCACCGTGTTTGATCCCACCACGTTAAAAAACAAAACACACAAAAACGTCAAGTATGAACTTGTGGGGACCAACACACACCTATGTTTGACCACTGGTCATACACACTACACACACCAAAGTCATGACAAATGAACTCCAGGGGACCATTTTTAAGAAGGAAACTAGTCCACTGATTGATCTCAAATATTTGAACCCGTGAGGTTCGACATTTAAATCCGAGCTGGACCCCACCGTGTTTGATCCCACCACGTTAAAAAACAAAACACACACGTCAAGTATGAACTTGTGGGGACCAACACACACCTATGTTTGACCACTGGTCATACACACTACACACACCAAAGTCATGACGAATGAACTCCAGGGGACCATTTTTAAGAAGGAAACTAGTCCACAGATTGATCTCAAATATTTGGACCCGTGAGGTCCGACATTTAGATCCGAGCTGGACCCCACTGTGTTTGATCCCACCACGTTAAAAAACAAAACACACACGTCAAGTATGAACTTGTGGGGACCAACGCACACCTATGTTTGACCACTGGTCATACACACTACACACACCAAAGTCATGACAAATGAACTCCAGGGGACCATTTTTAAGAAGGAAACTAGTCCACAGATTGATCTCTAATATTTGGACCCGTGAGGTCCAACATTTAAATCCGAGCTGGACCCCAACGTGTTTGATCCCACCACATTAAAAAACAAAACACACACGTCAAGTATGAACTTGTGGGGACCAACACACACCTATGTTTGACCACTGGTCATACACACTACACACACCAAAGTCATGACAAATGAACTCCAGGGGACCATTTTTAAGAAGGAAACTAGTCCACGGATTGATCTCAAATATTTGGACCCGTGAGGTCCGACATTTAAATCCGAGCTGGACCCCACTGTGTTTGATCCCACCACGTTAAAAAACAAAACACACACGTCAAGTATGAACTTGTGGGGACCAACGCACACCAATGTTTGACCACTGGTCATACACACTACACACACCAAAGTCATGACAAATGAACTCCAGGGGACCATTTTTAAGAAGGAAACTAGTCCACAGATTGATCTCTAATATTTGGACCCGTGAGGTCCAACATTTAAATCCGAGCTGGACCCCAACGTGTTTGATCCCACCACATTAAAAAACAAAACACACACGTCAAGTATGAACTTGTGGGGACCAACACACACCATGTTTGACCACTGGTCATACACACTTCACACACCAAAGTCATGACGAATGAACTCCAGGGGACCATTTTTAAAAAGGAACGTAGTCCAGAGATTGATCCCAATGATTTGGACCCGTGAGGTTCGACATTTAAATCCGAGTTGGACCCCACTGTGTTTGATCCCACCACATTAAAAGACAAAACACACACAAACGTCAAGTATGAACTTGTGGGGACCAACACACACCTATGTTTGACCACTGGTCATACACACTTCACACACCAAAGTCATGACAAATGACCTCCAGGGGACCATTTTTAAAAAGGAATGTTGTCCACAGATTGATCCCAATGATTTGGACCCGTGAGGTCCAACATTTAAATCCGAGCTGGACCCCACCGTGTTTAATCCCACCACATTAAAAAACAAAACACACACGTCAAGTATGAACTTGTGGGGACCAACACACACCAATGTTTGACCACTGGTCATACACACTTCACACACCAAAGTCATGACGAATGAACTCCAGGAGACCATTTTTAAGAAGGAAACTAGTCCACAGATTGATCCCAATGATTTGGACCCGTGAGGTCCAACATTTAAATCAGAGCTGGACCCCACCGTGTTTGATCCCACCACGTTAAAAAACAAAACACACACAAACGTCAAGTATGAACTTGTGGGGACCAACACACACCAATGTTTGACCACTGGTCATACACACTACACACACCAAAGTCATGACAAATGAACTCCGGGGGACCATTTTTAAGAAGAAAACAAGTCCACAGATTGATCCCAATGATTCGAACCCGTGAGGTCCGACATTTAAATCCGAGCTGGACCCCACCGTGTATGATCCCACCACATTAAAAAACAAAACACACACGTCAAGTATGAACTTGTGGGGACCAACACACACCTATGTTTGACCACTGGTCATACACACTTCACACACCAAAGTCATGACAAATGAACTCCAGGGGACCATTTTTAAGAAGGAAACTAGTCCACAGATTGATCTCAAATATTTGGACCCGTGAGGTCCGACATTTAAATCCGAGCTGGACCTCACCGTGTTTGATCCCCCCACATTAAAAAACTAAACACACACACAAGTCAAGTATGAACTTGTGGGGACCAACACACACCTATGTTTGACCACTGGTCATACACACTTCACACACCAAAGTCATGACGAATGAACTCCAGGGGACCATTTTTAAGAACGAAACTAGTCCACAGATTGATCTCAAATATTTGGACCCGTGAGGTCCGACATTTAAATCCGAGCTGGACCCCAACGTGTTTGATCCCACCACGTTAAAAAACAAAACACACATAAACGTCAAGTATGAACTTGTGGGGACCAACACACACCTATGTTTGACCACTGGTCATACACACTACACACACCAAAGTCATGACAAATTAACTCCAGGGGACCATTTTTAAGAAGGAAACTAGTCCACAGATTGATCTCAAATATTTGGACCCGTGAGGTCCGACATTTAAATCCGAGCTGGACCCCACCGTGTTTGATCCCACCACGTTAAAAAACAAAACACACAAACGTCAAGTATGAACTTGTGGGGACCAACACACACCAATGTTTGACCACTGGTCATACACACTTCACACACCAAAGTCATGACAAATGAACTCCAGGGGACCATTTTTAAGAAGGAAACTAGTCCACAGATTGATCTCAAATATTTGGACCCGTGAGGTCCGACATTTAAATCCGAGCTGGACCCCACCGTGTTTGATCCCACCAGATTAAAAAACAAAACACACACGTCAAGTATGAACTTGTGGGGACCAACACACACCTATGTTTGACCACTGGTCATACACACTACACACACCAAAGTCATGACAAATTAACTCCAGGGGACCATTTTTAAGAAGGAAACTAATCCACAGATTGATCTCAAATATTTGGACCCGTGAGGTCCGACATTTAAATCCGAGCTGGACCCCACCGTGTTTGATCCCACCACATTAAAAAACAAAACACACACGTCAAGTATGAACTTGTGGGGACCAACACACACCTATGTTTGACCACTGGTCATACACACTACACACACCAAAGTCATGACGAATGAACTCCAGGGGGCCATTTTTAAAAAAGAATGTAGTCCACAGATTGATCCCAATGACTTGGACCCGTGAGGTCCGACATTTAAATCCGAGCTGGACCCCACCGTGTTTGATCCCACCACGTTAAAAAACAAAACACACAAAAACGTCAAGTATGAACTTGTGGGGACCAACACACACCTATGTTTGACCACTGGTCATACACACTACACACACCAAAGTCATGACAAATGAACTCCAGGGGACCATTTTTAAGAAGGAAACTAGTCCACTGATTGATCTCAAATATTTGAACCCGTGAGGTTCGACATTTAAATCCGAGCTGGACCCCACCGTGTTTGATCCCACCACGTTAAAAAACAAAACACACACGTCAAGTATGAACTTGTGGGGACCAACACACACCTATGTTTGACCACTGGTCATACACACTACACACACCAAAGTCACGACGAATGAACTCCAGGGGACCATTTTTAAGAAGGAAACTAGTCCACAGATTGATCTCAAATATTTGGACCCGTGAGGTCCGACATTTAAATCCGAGCTGGACCCCTCCGTGTTTGATCCCACCACGTTAAAAAACTAAACACACACACACGTCAAGTATGAACTTGTGGGGACCAACACACACCTATGTTTGACCACTGGTCATACACACTTCACACGCCAAAGTCATGACGAATGACCTCCAGGGGACCATTTTCAAAAAGGAATATAGTCCACAGATTGATCCCAATGACTTGGACCCGTGAGGTCCGACATTTAAATCCGAGCTGGACCCCACCGTGTTTGATCCCACCACATTAAAAAACAAAACACACACGTCAAGTATGAACTTGTGGGGACCAACACACACCTATGTTTGACCACTGGTCATACACACTACACACACCAAAGTCATGACAAATGACCTCCAGGGGACCATTTTTAAAAAGGAAACTAGTCCACAGATTGATCTCAAATATTTGGACCCGTGAGGTCCGACATTTAAATCCGAGCTGGACCCCACCGTGTTTGATCCCACCACGTTAAAAAACTAAACACACACGTCAAGTATGAACTTGTGGGGACCAACACACACACACTGCCTCTATGTGAGCACTTCACACACCAAAATACACAATTGACCTCATCAGGATCATTTTTTTAATGCACAGAGCCCACTAGGGGGCCAGTTCATTTTTATCTCAATGATTTAGAAAAAAATATTGATCTCAAATTGGTTGATTGACTCAATTGATTTGGAATTGATTGATGATTGGAATTGATTGATTGATTGATTGATTGATTGATTGATTGATTGATTGATCTGAATGGTTTGGATAAATGATTGATCTCAAATTGATTGATTGATTCAATGATCTAGATTTGATGTATTGATTGTAATTGATTGATTGATTAATGGATGTATTGACATAATTGATTGACAGAATTGCTTGATTGATTGACGGAATTGATTGATTGATTCAATTGATCTGATTTGTTTGAATAAATAATTGATCTCAAATTGATTGATTGATTCAATGATCTAGAATTGATGTATTGATTGTAATTGATTGATTGATTAATTGATTGATTGATTGATTGATTGATTGATTGATTGAAATGTATTGGAATTGATTGGAGTTCATTGATTGGAATTAATTGATTGATTCAATTGATCTGAATGATTTGGAAAAATAATTGAACACAAATTGAGTGATTGCTTCATTTGATGGATTGATTGGAAATTATTGGAATTGATTGATTGGAATTGATTGATTGGGATTGACTGATTGGTTTAATTATTCTGGAATTGATTGATTGATTGATTGATTGATTGATTGATTGATTGATTGATTAATTGATTGATCTCAATGATTTGGAAAAATCATTGATTGATTGATTGATTGATTGATTGATTGATTGACGGAATTGATTGATTGATTCATCCATCCATCCATTTGTCTACAGCTTTGGGGTGGCGGGGGGCGCTGGTGCCTATCTCAGCTACAATCGGGTGGAAGGCATTGTACACCCTGGACAAATCACCACCTCATTGTTGATTGATTCAATTGATCTGAATGGTTTGGATGGATGATTGATCTCAAATTGATTGATTGATTGATTGATTCAATGATGTAGAATTAATGTATTGATTGATTGATTGATTGATTGGTATTGATTGGAATTCATTGATTTATTGGAATTCATTGATTGATTGATTGGAATTCCTTGATTGATTCAATTGATCTGAATGACTCGGAAAAATGATTGAACACAAGTTGACTGATTGATCCAATAGATCGAGAGATGATTGATTGATTGGAAATTATTGAAATTGATTGATTGGAGATTATTTATTGGGATTGATTGATTGATTTAATAATCTGGAATTGATTGATTAAGGGAATTGATTGATTGATTCAATTGATCTCAATGATTTGGTAAAATGCACAAGACCCATTAGAAGGACATTTTATTTTGATCCCAATGGTTTTGAAAAATGATTGATTGATTGATTGATTGATTGATCGATTGATTGATTGATTGATTGATTGATTGATTCGGAATTGATTGATTGATTGATCGGAATTGATTGGAATTCATTGATTGATTCAGATTAACAGGAATTCATTGATTGATGTAATTTTTTGATTCAATTGATTTAAATGATTTGAAACCGAGTTGTCCAAAATTTTAATCCGAGCTGGACCTCACCGCGTTAGTCAGGTTTTTAATCTCACCATCTTAAAAAAAACTAGACACACACGCACATTGAGAATGTCCTCGTGTGGACCAACACACACACTCCCACACACTGCAGTTTGACCACTTGTCATACACACTTCACATACCACAGTTATGACAATTGACTTTTTTAAATATAAAATTAAAATGCGTAGGGCTCATGGGAGTGCCAACTTTGGACCTGTGAGGCGAGTCCAGTATTGGGTTTTTGGACCCACTCGGAATAACAAACACACACCCAATTTTCCTTGACCTGGTCCAATTACCAGACAATCGGAATTTACGGAATTTACGGAATTCTTTGCAAAAATTCACATTTCCTCTTCAACAAGGATAAATGATAAATAGTGGGTCGCCGGCCCCTGATGAACAGTAGTAGCACAGTAGGAAGGGGATTCATTCGGCCCCCATCTCCGCCGTTTACCTGACACATGAAACATGACACAATTGGGGGCTATCCACTTTATCCGCCGGATGGCAGTGGAGTGCTGAGTATTTCACAATGTGTTTTTATGGCAAATTGCGCCACTTTCTGTGTGGAGTGGCACTTTCAATCATTTTCAGCAGACTGCACTGCAAAATTATCGGAATGGGGCTTTAAGAATTCAGAATATGGTCCAGAAAATGTGCAAAATACAAACAAATGAGGTTGGACTTTTTTTGTTGGGACTCCGGAACATTAGAAGTAGAACTGAAAAAAAAAGAAAAAAGGATGGAGTCTTTTCATCTCCCTTTCGATTTATTTTTTCATGCCTACGCGGAAATTCAATTTCGACGGCAACAAAGCCCGAGTCCCAGCGTTCATAACTGTAGAAATTCAAGGAGAAATTGAGATGCAGTTTTAACCACGTGACCGTGACTCAGGTCGTGTCCGCCATTTGTCCTCATCCAGCCAGGGATGAACCAAAGGGACGGTTAGCAGGGTGTCGTAAAAAAAAATAAAAAAAAATGGATAATTCGTTTTATTGGCTGTTTTTATTAATTTTTAAGAACGTCCTTCTCTTTTACATGCAATGTATTCACCCATATAATTAGAATTTGCATCACATGAGGTGGCGACTTGTCCAGGGTGTACCCCGCCTTCCGCCCGATTGTAGCTGAGATAAGCGCCAGCGCCCCCCGCCACCCCAAAAGGGAATAAGCGGTAGAAAATGGATGGACGGAACATTTCAATCTTGTCATGCACTTGTAAATATGTACGGGTGTGGAAATTGGACAAATGTTACCAAACATAGAATAAATGTACTATTTTGCATATTGTTGCTGCTTACCTGGGAGTAAACATTGCCGGATCATTCTGTCCTTTCATCAATCAATCAATCAATGTTTATTTATATAGCCCCAAATCACAAATGTCTCAAAGGACTGCACAAATCATTACGACTACAACATCCTCGGAAGAACCCCCAAAAGGGCAAGGAAAACTCACACCCAGTGGGCAGGGAGAATTCACATCCAGTGGGACGCCAGTGACAATGCTGACTATGAGAAACCTTGGAGAGGACCTCAGATGTGGGCAACCCCCCCCCCTCTAGGGGACCGAAAGCAATGGATGTCGAGCGGGTCTAACATGATACTGTGAAAGTTCAATCCATAGTGGCTCCAACACAGCCGCCAGAGTTCAGTTCAAAGCGGATCCAAGACAGCAGCGAGAGTCATGTCCCGGCAAGAAATCTGCGTTCAAAAGACTCCGACTTATTAGTGATTCCTAGAGCCCAAAAAAAGTCTGCGGGCCATAGAGCGTTTTCCGTTCGGGCTCCAGTACTCTGGAATGCCCTCCCGGTAACAGTTCGAGATGCTACCTCAGTAGAAGCATTTAAGTCTCACCTTAAAACTCATCTGTAAACTCTAGCCTTTAAATACAACTCCCTTTTTAGACCAGTTGATCTGCCGCGTCTTTTCTTTTTTCTCCTATGTCCCCCCCTCCCTTGTGGAGGAGGTCCGGTCCGATGACCATGGATGAAGTACTGGCTGTCCAGAGTCGAGACCCAGGATGGGCCGCTCGTCGGGACCCAGGATGGACCGCTCGCCTGTGTATCGGTTGGGGACATCTCTACACTGCTGATCCGCCTCCGCTTGAGATGGTTTCCTGTGGACGGGACTCTCGCTGCTGTCTTGGATCCGCTTGAAGTGAACTCTCGCGGCTGTGTTGGAGCCACTATGGATTGAACTTTCACAGTATCATGTTAGACCCGCTCGACATCCATTGCTTTCGGTCCCCTAGAGGGGGGGGGGGGGGGGGGTTGCCCACATCTGAGGTCCTCTCCAAGGTTTCTCATAGTCAGCATTGTCACTGGCGTCCCACTGGATGTGAATTCTCCCTGCCCACTGGGTGTGAGTTTTCCTTGCCCTTTTGTGGGTTCTTCCGAGGATGTTGTAGTCGTAATGATTTGTGCAGTCCTTTGAGACATTTGTGATTTGGGGCTATATAAATAAACATTGATTGATTGATTGAAAGTTCAATCCATAGTAGCTCCAACACAGCCGCGAGAGTTCAGTTCAAGCGGATCCAAGACAGCAGCGAGAGTCCCGTCCGCAGGAAACCATCTCAAGTGGAGGCGGATCAGCAGAGTAGAGATGTCCCCAACCGATACACAGGCGAGCGGTCCATCCTGGGTCTCGACGAGCGGTCCATCCTGGGTCTCGACTCTGGACAGCCAGTACTTCATCCATGGTCATCGGACCGGACCCCCTCCACAAGAGAGGGGGGGACATAGGAGAAAGAAAAGAAGCGGCAGATCAACTGGTCTAAAAAGGAGGTCTATTTAAAGGCTAGAGTATACAGATGAGTTTTAAGGTGAGATTTAAATGCTTCTACTGAGGTAGCATCTCGAACTGTTACCGGGAGGGCATTCCAGAGTACTGGAGCCCGAACGGAAAACGCTCTATAGCCCGCAGACTTTTTTTGGGGTCTAGGAATCACTAATAAGCCGGAGTCTTTTGAAGGCAGATTTCTTGCCGGGACATATGGTACAATACAATCGGCAAGATAGGCTGGAGCTAGACCGTGTAGTATTTTATACGTAAGTAGTAAAACCTTAAAGTCACATCTTAAGTGCACAGGAAGCCAGTACAGGCGTAATAGGATCAAACTTTTTTGTTCTTGTCAAAAGTCTAGCAGCCGAATTTTGTGCCAACTGTAATCTTTTAATGCTAGACATGGCGAGACCCGAAAATAATACGTTACAGTAATCGAGACGAGGCGTAACAAACGCATGGATAATGATCTCAGCGTCTTTAGTGGACAAAATGGAATATACGACCTAGCTGCCTTTAAGTGGAACAGAGTTGCTTTAATTGATGATATTGAGGTAGCGTTGAGATACTTTTAAATCGAATTTCAACGTATAGTCAATAAACATGCTGCCTTTTTGAAAATGTTGAGTTAAAGGTCGGAATATTCCCTGGTTTACCGCTGCAATTGGAAACTTTCTCAAAGAGAGAGATGTTGCTTGGGCCAGGGCTGGAGAAACCAAGACAGAGGTTGACTAGCTTAGCTTTCGCCAGCTTAGAAATAAATGTACTTCGCTTCTTAAAGGGGAACATTATCAGCAGACCTATGTAAGCGTCAATATATACCTTGATGGTGCAGAAAAAAGACCATATATTTTTTAAACCGATTTCCGAACTCTAAATGGGTGAATTTTGGCGACTTAAACGCCTTTCTGTTTATCGCTCTGGAGGCGATGACGTCAGAACGTGACGTCTCCGAGGTAACACAGCCGCCATATTCACTTTCACATTACAAACACCGGGTCTCAGCTCTGTTATTTTCCGTTTTTTCGACTATTTTTTGGAACCTTGGAGACATCATGCCTCGTCGGTGTGTTGTCGGAGGGTGTAACAACACTAACAGGGAGGGATTCAAGTTGCACCACTGGCCCGAAGATGCCAAAGTGTCTGCCGCCAGACCCCCATTGAATGTGCCAGAGTGTCTCCACATTTTACCGGCGATGACAGACATGGCACAGAGATGTATGGATAACCTGCAGATGCATTTGCAACCATAAAGTCAACGAATTCACAAAGGTGAGTTTTGTTGATGTTGACTGCCAGCTAATCGATGCTAACATGCTATGCTAATAGACGCTAACATGCTATTTACGGCGGTGCTAAAGCAGACATGGCACAGAGATGTATGGATAACCTGCAGATGCATTTGCAACCATAAAGTCAACGAAATCACAAAGGTGAGTTTTGTTGATGTTGACTTATGTGCTAATCAGACATATTTGGTTGCGGCGTGACTGCCAGCTAATCGATGCTAACATGTTATGCTAATCGACGCTAACATGCTATTTACCGGCGGTGCTAAAGCAAACATGGCAGAGAGATGTACGGATTACCTGCAGATCTATTTGCAACTATAAGGTCAACGAATTCACAAAGATGAGTTTTGTTGATGTTGACTGCCGGCTAATCGATGCTAACATGCTACGCTAATCGATGCTAACATGCTATTTACCGGCGGTGCTAAAGCAGACATGGCACAGAGATGTATGGATAACCTGCAGATGCATTTGGAACAATAAATTCAACGAAATCACAAAGGTGAGGTTTGTTGATGTTGACTTATGTGCTAATCAGACATATTTGGTTGCGGCGTGACTGCCAGCTAATCGATGCTAACATGCTACGCTAATCGATGCTAACATGCTATTTACCGGCGGTGCTAAAGCAGACATGGCACAGAGATGTATGGATAACCTGCAGATGCATTTGCAACGATAAAGTCAACGAATTCACAAAGGTGAGTTTTGTTGATGTTGACTGCCAGCTAATCGATGCTAACATGCTATGCTAATCGATGCTAACATGCTATTTACTAAATAAAGCAGACATGGCACAGAGATGTATGAAAAACCTGCAGATGCATTTGCAACTATATCACGTTTCCTTTGTTGGATTTGGTTGTCTTTTTATTTTCCTAGTCAGATTTTAGAACAGCTAAAGTGTGAGCCTTTTACATCAACCTTGAATTTGGAATGTTGGAATGAAGACATAACCAATCTGTTATCTCAACTGTCCGAGGTAGGGAGGAGAAGAAGAGGGGGGCGGGTGACAGTGAGGGAAGAGGGAGAAACTGCTATTTTAGGGTTGGATCAATTCGGGCCGTGCATTGAACTGTTGTATCTAGATTGATATCCCAAAGCGCTTTGGTTATAAAATATCAAAATGAGCAACCTCTGTCTCTGATTGATTTAAAACCAGCTTATGTGTCATAAAAGAACTTGGGGGCGTTGACCGAAGGAAGAACAGGTCCAAACGCAACACCTCCCACCCACATTTAATGCCAAACAAACACTTACCAATCGAAGGATTTAAGTTGCTCCAGTGTCACGAGATGCGAAAGTCCTGATCGTTTGGTCCGCACATTTTATTTGCGATGCTAACGCAGCTATTCGGCCATGCTATGGCTATGAAAAGCGTCAATAGCTTCAGTTTCTTCTTCAATACTTTCATACTCCAACCATCCGTTTCAATACATGCGTAATCTGTTGAATCGCTTAAGCCGCTGAAATCCCAGTCTGAATCCGAGCTAATGTCGCTATATCTTGCTGTGCTATTCCCATTGTTTGTTTACATTGGCAGCACTGTGTGACGTCACAGGGAAATGGATAGTGGCATCGCAAATAGCGAAAATCAAGCACTTTAAAGCTTTTTTTAGGGATATTCCCCCTCCGGACCCCCCTCCCTTGTGGAGGGGGTCCGGTCCGATGACCATGGATGAAGAACTGGCTGTCCAGAGTCGAGACCCAGGATGGACCGCTCGTCGGGACCCAGGATGGACCGCTCGCCTGTATCGATTGGGGACATCTCTACGCTGCTGATCCGCCTCCGCTTGGGATGGTTTCCTGTGGACGGGACTCTCGCTGCTGTCTTGGATCCGCTTTGAACTGAACTCTCGCGGCTGTGTTGGAGCCACTATGGATTGAACTTTCACAGTATCATGTTAGACCCGCTCCACATCCATTGCTTTCGGTCCCCTAGAGGGGGGGGGGGGTTGCCCACATCTGAGGTCCTCTCCAAGGTTTCTCATAGTCAGCATTGTCGCTGGCGTCCCACTGGATGTGAATTCTCCCTGCCCACCGGGTGTGAGTTTTCCTTGCCCTTTTGTGGGTTCTTCCGAGGATGTCGTAGTCGTAATGATTTGTGCAGTCCTTTGAGACATTTGTGATTTGGGGCTATATAAATAAACATTGATTGATTGATTTGGGGACCGGTAAAATTTTGAAAAAAACATGGAACTGATTTTGATTGTTTTTAACCCTTTTGAAAATGTGATAATGTCCCCTTTAAGAGAGCCAAATTTGATTTTTACCTGCATGAATGCAAAAAAACATATAAATGACCCCAAAAAGTTTGGGCAAACAATAAAATCTTCTTTAAATCATGCGAAAACTAATGACTTTCCATGTCCTTTGCTTACTTAATCTGGTACTTTGTCTGATAAGACAACTATGTCAAATAGTTTTAATGAGTGTTTTGTTCCTGCCGGGTTTTTGTTTGAGTCGTTGAATCCTCAATGGTCAAATGTTGGTTCAACTATTGTTAATATCCCAAATACACCACAGGATGTAATTAGACGCAAGACCTGCACTTTTGACTTCACACCTTTATCAGTATCTGAGGTATACAATGCACTAAAGCAGCAGGACCGGACCAAATTGAACCCTTTTTCTTAAAAATGGCCGCTGATTTTTATTGCTGAGCCTCTCTCGCATATTTTTAACCTCAGTCTAACAAGTAAAAGCATTCCAAAAAATCTGGGAATCAGCCCACAAATATAAATAATTACAGACCCATTTCTAAATTATGCATTTTAGTAAAATTGTTTGAGAAAATCATCAGTAACCAGCTCAATTATTTTTTTGGAATTAAACAATTTTTCAATCTGGTTTTAGAAAATAGCATAGCACTATTAGAGCTGTTCTTAAAGGGGAACATTATCACAATTTCAAAAGGGTTAAAAACAATAAAAATCAGTTCCCAGTGGCTTGTTGTATTTTTTGAATTTTTTTTCAAAATTTTACCAGTGCCGGAATATCCCTAAAAAAAGCTTTAAAGTGCCTTATTTTCGCTATCTTCGAAACCACTATCCATTTCCCTGTGACGTCACACAGTGCTGCCAATGTAAACAAACAATGGGAATACCACAGCAAGATATAGCGACATTAGCTCGGATTCAGACTCGAATTTCAGCGATTCAACAGATCACGCATGTATTGAAACGGATGGTTGGAGTATGAAAGTATTGAAGAAGAAACTGAAGCTATTGACGCTATTCATAGCCATAGCATGGCCGAATAGCTGCGTTAGCATCGCCGGTAAAATGTGCGGACCAAACGATCAGGACGTTCGCATCTCGTGACACTGGAGCAACTTAAATCCGTCGATTGGTAAGTGTTTGTTTGGCATTAAATGTGGGTGGAAGGAAACGTAATATAGTTGCAAATGCATCTGCAGGTTATCCGTACATCTCTGTACCATGTCTGCTTCGGCACCGCCGGTAAATAGCATGTTAGCGTTGATTAGCGTAGCATGTTAGCATCGATTAGCTGGCAGTCAACATCAACAAAACTCACCTTTGTGAATTCATTGAGTTTATAGTTGCAAATGCATCTGCAGGTTATCCGTACATCTCTGTGCCATGTCTGCTTTAGCACCGCCGGTAAATAGCATGTTAGCGTCGATTAGCGTAGCATGTTAGCATCGATTAGCTGGCAGTCAACATCAACAAAACTTCCCTTTGTGATTTCGTTGACTTTATAGTTGCAAATGCATCTGCAGGTTATCCATACATCTCTGTGCCATGTCTGCTTTAGCACCGCCGGTAAATAGCATGTTAGCGTCGATTAGCGTAGCATGTTAGCATCGATTAGCTGGCAGTCAACATCAACAAAACTCACCTTTGTGAATTTGTTGACTTTATAGTTGCAAATGCATCTGCAGGTTATCCATACATCTCTGTGCCATGTCTGTCATCGTTGGTAAATAGCATGTTAGCATCGATTAGCATGGCATATTAGCATCGATTAGCTGGCAGTCAACATCAACAAAACTCACCTTTGTGAATTTGTTGACTTTACAGTTGCAAATGCATCTGCAGGTTATCCATACATCTCTGTGCCATGTCTGCTTTAGCACCGCCGGTAAATAGCATGTTAGCGTCGATTAGCATAGCTTTTTAGCATCGATTAGCCGGCAGTCAACATCAACAAAACTCACCTTTGTGAATTCGTTGAGTTTATAGTTGCAAATGCATCTGCAGGTTATCCATACATCTCTGTGCCATGTCTGCTTTACCACCGCCGGTAAATAGCATGTTAGCGTCGATTAGCATAGCATGTTAGCATGGATTAGCTGGCTGTCACGCCGCAACCACATATGTCTGATTAGCACATAAGTCAACAACCAAACTCACCTTCGTGATTTTGTTGACTTTATCGTTGCAAATGCATCTGCAGGTTATCCATACATCTCTGTGCCATGTCTGCTTTAGCACCGCCGTAAATAGCATGTTAGCATCGATTAGCTGGCAGTCACGCTGCGACCAAATATGTCGGATTAGCACATAAGTCAACATCAACAAAACTCACCTTCGTGATTTTGTTGACTTTATCGTTGCAAATGCATCTGCAGGTTATCCATACATCTCTGTGCCATGTCTGTCATCGCCGGTAAATAGCATGTTAGCATCGATTAGAGTAGGATATTAGCATCGATTAGCGTAGCATGTTAGCATGGATTAGCTGGCAGTCACGCCGCAACCAAATGTGTCTGATTAGCACATAAGTCAACAACAAAACTCACCTTTGTGATTTCGTTGACATTATTGTTGCAAATGCATCTGCAGGTTATCCATACATCTCTGTGCCATGTCTGTTTTAGCACCTCCGGTAAATAGCATGTTAGCATCGATTAGCGTAGCATATTAGCATCAATTAGTGTAGCATGTTAGCATCAGTTAGCTGGCAGTCACGCCGCAACCAAATATGTCTGATTAGCACATATGTCAACAACAAAACTCACCTTTGTGATTTTGTTGACTTTATCGTTGCAAATGCATCTACAGGTTATCCATACATTTCTGTGCCATGTCTGCTTTAGCACCGCCGGTAAATAGCATGTTAGCGTCGATTAGCTGGCAGTCACGCTGCGACCAAATATGTCTGATTAGCACATAAGTCAACAACCAAACTCACCTTTGCGATTTCGTTGACTTTATCGTTGCAAATGCATCTGCAGGTTATCCATACATCTCTGTGCCATGTCTTTCATCGCCGGTAAATAGCATGTTAGCATCGATTAGAGTAGCATATTAGCATCGATTAGCGTAGCATGTTAGCATGGATTAGCTGGCAGTCACGCCGCGACCAAATATGTCTGATTAGCACATAAGTCAACAACAAAACTCACCTTTGTGATTTCGTTGACTTTATCGTTGCAAATGCATCTGCAGGTTATTTAATCGAGACAAAATATTTAATGTTCCAACCGAGAAACTTATTTTTTTACAACTAATCATCAACTTGGAATTTAATGGCAATGCGAAAAATTTGGCACAGGGGCATTTTTACCACTGTGTTACATGGCCTTTCCTTTTTAACAACACTGGCCATTCAATGTTACGTGTGGTGATGTCCCCAGATTCTCCGAACCTTTTGGTGGTGAAATCCCTAAATTCCTTGCAATAGCTGGTTGAGAAATGTTGTTCTTAAACTGTTCGACAATTTGCTTAGGCCTTGGGCACTAAAACACCACCGTACCATCAACTTTGCGCCTATAACAATCCGGATGGTTCTTTTCCTCTCTGTTCCAGAAGGAAACAACATCCACAGTTTCCAAAAACAACTCGAAATGTGGACTCGTCAGACCGCAGAACACTTTTCCACGTTGCATCAGTCCATTTTGGATGAGCTCGGGCCCAGCGAAGCCGGCGAAGTTTCTGGGTGTTGTTGATAAATAGCTTTTGCTTTACATAATAGAGTTTTAACTTGCACTTACAGATGTTGCGACAAACTGCAGTTACTGACAGTGTTTTTTTTTAAGTGTTCCTGAGCCGATGTGGTGATATCCTTTACACACAGATGTCGTTGTTTTTTTTTTTTTATGCGGTACCGCCTGAGGGATCGATTGCCGCTTGCTGCGGGGTCATTCTCCCAGGAAAGCAGACGGACTACTCGGGACATGGAGTGCAGGTACAAACATGATTTAATTTTGACTAAAAAAAGGTACAAACAAAAAAAGCGCTCACGGCGGAGGCACAACTTGGCTAAGGAAACACAACTACCACTTCAACGTAAACGATGAACATAACACAAACACTTACTGCGACTTGAAAACTTTGGCGAGCATGAAACGAACGACAACAATGACTGCCTGGCAACTACAAGCTCGAATGCTGCCTTTGATTAGTGCTCGGGAAGCAGGTGAGCGGTCGAGCACTAATCAGAGACAGGTGAACACAATAAGTGACCGTGGCGACAAAACAAGGGAGTGAAAAAAACAGGGAGCGATAGAGTCTTAAAGAAAACAGAACATAACACAAACACTTACTGTGACTTGAAAACTTTGGCGAGCATGAAACGAACAACAACAATGACGCCAGGCCGACTGCCTGGCAACTACAAGCTCAAATACTGCCTTTGATTAGTGCTCGGGAAGCAGGTGAGCGGTCGAGCACTAATCAGAGACAGGTGAACACAATAAGTAACCGTGGCGACAAAACAAGGGAGTGAAAAAAACAGGGAGCAATAGAGTCTTAAAGAAAACAGAACATAACACAACACTTACTGTGACTTGAAAAGAGCAACGTGAACTTTGGCGAGCATGAAACGAACAACAACAGTGACGCCAGGCCGACTGCCTGGCAACTACAAGCTCGAATGCTGCCTTTGATTAGTGCTCAGGAAGCAGGTGAGCGGTCGAGCACTAATCAGAGACAGGTGAACATAATAAGTAACCGTGGCGACAAAACAAGGGAGTGAAAAAAACCGGGAGCAATAGAGTCTTAAAGAAAACAGAACATAACACAACACTTACTGTGACTTGAAAAGAGCAAAATGAACTTTGGCGAGCATGAAACGAACAACAACAATGACGCCAGGCCGACTGCCTGGCAACTACAAGCTCGAATGCCGCCTTTGATTAGTGCTCGGGAAGCAGGTGAACGGTCGAGCACTAATCAGAGACAGGTGAACATAATAAGTAACCGTGGCGACAAAACAAGGGAGTGAAAAAAACAGGGAACAATAGAGTCTTAAAGAAAACAGAACATAACACAACACTTACGGTGACTTGAAAAGAGCAACGTGAACTTTGGCGAGCATGAAACGAACAACAACAGTGACGCCAGGCCGACTGCCTGGCAACTACAAGCTCGAATGCTGCCTTTGATTAGTGCTCGGGAAGCAGTTGAGCGGTCGAGCACTAATCAGAGACAGGTGAACACAATAAGTAACCGTGGCGACAAAACAAGGGAGTGAAAAAAACCGGGAGCAATAGAGTCTTAAAGAAAACAGAACATAACACAACACTTACTGTGACTTGAAAAGAGCAACGTGAACTTTGGCGAGCATGAAACGAACAACAACAATGACTGCCTGGCAACTACAAGCTCGAATACTGCCCTTGATTAGTGCTCGGGAAGCAGGTGAGCGGTCGAGCACTAATCAGCGACAGGTGAACACAATTAGTAACCGTGGCGACAAAACAAGGGAGTGAAAAAAACCGGGAGCAATAGAGTCTTAAAGAAAACAGAACATAACTAAACAAAACATAATCACAAGACACGACACTTTTGATGATATTACAGAACGTAGATGGTAAAATCCCTTAATTCCTTGCAATAGCTGGTTGAGAAATGTTGTTCTTCAATTCTTGGACTGAATTTGTTCAGGTATTTGTCGACAAAGTGGTGACCCTCGCCCCGTCTTCGTTTGTGGAATCTGCTTTTATACCCAATCATGGCACCCACCTGTGATGATCATTCCTCAACTTTCTCAGTCTTTTTTGCCACTTGTGCCAAATTCAAAATTAGCTAATATTTGCAAAAAAATAACGTTTTTAAGTTCGAATGCTAAATATCTCGTCTTTGAAGTCTATTCAATTGAATATAGGTTTTTATTTACCATTTACACAACTTGCCAACCTGGTTTTGGGTTTTTGTACAGTTTAAAAAAATAAAGATTAATCACATTTCAGAGTTTTGATTAGTAATATTAGCCACAGGTTTTTACCCACTTGTAATATGTCAATAAACTTAAAAAAGACCCCGTTTATTTGGACACAAATGCCGTTTTATTGTCAGTGTGAGAAAGTCGATTTGTTCTTCTCAAGTCAGGATTTTGAAATGTAGATTTTTTAATGAAATGTGACTTTTGACAGTCCTCGTTAAGAACATGTTACACGCTTAGATCATGGACGGTCAAATAACTGACTTGTTTCCAGAAAATTAAGTCCAAGACCATTTATTAACCCTTATGTGGTGTTCGGGTCTGTGGGACCCGTTTTAATTTTCTTTTTTAATGAAAAATTATGCAATTAATTAATATTTCAAACTGAGACTCACTGAATTTGGCTCATTTTCTGTGAGGAAGATAAATCAGAATACATATTTAATGACCACACCCTCCTACACATTTCTATTACATACAAGATGTCCGGGTCTACTGGACCCAGGGCTAATAGAAGTGTGGAAATTGATGTTCTGTGTACCACACACACCCACTATGTACACTAAGTAACAGTTACCAGCCATGTAATGCACGCTCAACAAAACAGAAAGGGACAAGCGGTAGAAATGGATGGCTGGAACACCATCCCCCACACGACACCTCCGCTCCGTACAGGCTAACCTCCTCCAACCTTTGAGGACAAAGCTACGAACAATGGGAGACCGGGCTTGCTGCTCCGCCGCTTCCAGTCTGTGGAATGCTCTCCCTGACCACCTGTGGGCACCACAGACTGTGGATGTTTTTAAAAAAGGCTTAAAAACCTTTCTTTTTTTAAACTGACTAATACAAGTGTGAAAACACACACAGAAGGCCTAGACCAGTGGTGTCAAACTCAAATACAGAGCGGGCCAAAATTTAAAACTGAACAAAGCCGCGGGCCGAGGTTGAACGAATTAACCCTTTAATAGGGACCCAAACAAGTTTTGCATTGAATATTGACCGAGCAAGGCTTACATAACTCTAGAGTGACGTGCAAAATCCAGTTTCAAATAATGATGATTAAAAAATATCAATGGCATATCAAATCAAATAAAAACTAAAATGTAATGCCTTTGAGTTGGGGCGGGGTTTGGTGGTAGCGGGGGGTGTATATTGTACCGTCCCGGAAGAGTTAGTGATGCAAGGCGTTCTGGGTATTTGTCCGGTTGTGTTGCGGATGTTCTCCCGAAATGTGTTTGTCATTCTTGTTTGCTGTGGGTTCACAGTGTGGCGCTTATATGTAACAGTGTTATCCTTGTTTATACGGCCACCCTCAGTGTGACCTGCATGGCTGTTGACCAAGTATGCCTTGCATACACTTGTGTGTGTGTGTGTGTGTGTGTGTGTGTGTGTGTGTGTGTGTGTGTGTATGAGCCGCATATATTATGTGAGTGGGCCGGAACGCTGTTTTTATGGAAGAAAAGCGGACGTGGCGACATGTAGAGAACGCCAAAAGCAGTGCTTTTACGGCCCGAACTCCAATATTATTGTCCGGGTGGAAATCGGGAGAAATTCGGGAGGGGCACTGAACTTCGAGAGTATCCCGGGAAAATTGGGAGGGTTGACGAGTATGAGTATTAGCGGTGAATGTGGTGTTGCAGCGGCGGGCCAACTGTAACGTTTTCCGTTCGGGCTCCGGTACTCTGGAATGCCCTCCCGGTAACAGTTCGAGATGCTACCTCAGTAGAAGCATTTAAGTCTCACCTTAAAACTCATCTGTATACTCTAGCCTTTAAATAGACCTCCTTTTTAGACCAGTTGATCTGCCGCTTCTTTTCTTTTTTCTCCTATGTCCCCCCCTCCCTTGCGGAGGGGGTTCGGTCGGATAACCATGTATGAAGTACTGGCTGTCCAGAGTCGAGACCCAGGATGGACCGCTCGCCTGTATCGGTTGGGGACATCTCTACGCTGCTGATCCGCCTCCGCTTGAGATGGTTTCCTGTGGACGGGACTCTCGCTGCTGTCTTGGATCCGCTTGGACTGGACTCTCGCGGCTGTGTTGGAGCCACTATGGATTGAACTTTCACAGTATCATGTTAGACCCGCTCGACATCCATTGCTTTCGGTCCCCTAGAGGGGGAGGGGGGGGGGTTGCCCAGATCTGAGGTCCTCTCCAAGGTTTCTCATAGTCAGCATTGTCACTGGCGTCCCACTGGATGTGAATTCTCCCTGCCCACTGGGTGTGAGTTTTCCTTGCCCTTTTGTGGGTTCTTCCGAGGATGTTGTAGTCGTAATGATTTGTGCAGTCCTTTGAGACATTTGTGATTTGGGGCTATATAAATAAACATTGATTGATTTGATATTGCCTCAAGGGCCAAATTTGGCCCGCGGGCCAGAGTTTGACACCCATGGCCTAGACAGAAGGAGGACAGAGTGTAGGTACACAGAACATCAGAGGGTCAAATGTGCGAGAAAATGAGAGCGGACAGTGTTGACCAACAATGTTGCAACCTTGTGCGGGGACCGCAGGCGCAGAAACACAAAAGAAGAACCCCTGTGGGATGCAGAAACTGGCAGAGAAATTTCCTGTGCGACGTTCGTATTGTTGTTACTCGGCCAGCGTTTATGGGTCTTCACAATCAAACACTTTTACGTTAAAATACTGAACAGATGTTCAACTTGTCCTAATAAACATCTGTTCGGTATTTTAACGTAAAAGTGTCTGATTGTGAGGCATTAAAAGCCACTAAATGCAACGGGTCCATCGGACCCACGGACGCTGGCTGAGTAACAACAATGTGAACGTTACACAAGGGTTAATCCAGTTAAATCAAAGTCCGAACAAATTGAAGCCTCGGAGAACGGCGTGTGACTTCCAAAGGTCCATGCTGGACCCTGTTAAATCAGACTGGTTCTGCTGGACGCCATCTCTCTCCTGTTCTGGTTCAGCTGGCTTCCCGAGACACAGAACACACGGACTGACCCAACTCCTGGCCTCCTTGCTCTGATCGCGTTCACCCTCCTGGTCCGCTCCCTTCTTCTCTTAAGGTAGACCAGCACGCCGTATCCCGCTACAGCCAGAACCATGCCAAGTCCGGCCGCCATCAGCACCAAACTCGACGCCAGCATTTCCGCACCGTCGTCCCCTTGCCGGCCGGCTTTGTCGATCGTGGTCACACAGAGTAGAACTGTACCGCACAGAGTCAGGGCCACGCCGACAGCCAGAATCAGTGCCGGGTCAGCCCGTCCGCCGCTCTTCAGCTGGTCGATTCGGCGCCGGCTGTGCACGCAGTTCATGTCCTGGATGGCGGAGCTGAGAAGCTGCTTGAGCAGGACGGCCAGGGATAGGAGACACAGGGTGGTGCCCACCCCCAGGCGCCACCCGCTGGACATGCTGGTGGTGATGGTG